>NC_059551.1:3343333-3646363 GCF_905220415.1 Colias croceus | reverse complement strand
AGACGTAAGGCATAATCCCGATTTAATTGATTCCAAAGTCATTCCGCAAGTCAAAATCCCGTGGTGCCTACGGGATTTTCTTTAAATTAATGTCAGATTGTCAGTATGCAAAGACGAAAATCCTACGGCTTATGATTGGCAATTCGCCAAGACACTTCACCAACATGTCTTTGAAATAACATAAAGCTATGCGCCTATGCCTATGGCGGATGGCCAGTATAATGGGAAACCTTTAAGAGCCCAGAGCAGCCAAATATGGCTTTGGGATATTGCCTTTCCGGGAGATTGTCTTTATATTTTGTGGTTGTGTTCTTTGTTTTTCATTCTATTTAATATTTTTCCAAAGTTTTAGATTAATACCTATTTTTAAAATCTTAATATATATAAATCTCGTGTCACAATGTTTGTCCTCAATGGACTCCTAAACCACTTAACCGATTATAATAAAATTCGCACACCATGTGCAGTTCGATCCAACTTGAGAGATAGGATAGTTTAAACATGTAGGTACCACGGGCGAAGCCGGGGCGGACCACTAGTGCTTTATATATTTGCAGATTTCAAAAAATTCGGTCATAGGTAGAGCAGAATTCAAACCCGCATCTTTTGTGACCAGGAAACGGCAAAAGCGAAGCTTTTTTACTCTTTAAATATTTTTCATTGACTGGATTTCTTCTATTTGTTACTTCATGTAAATGGTGCTGATTTTAAAACTCTTTGTTTTGGGTAAGAATATTTAAATGTAAATTATTTTCCTACGCATTTGACTTAATTCGTATCTAAATGAATAACAAAATTAATTTCAAACACTTCAATTATCACTAAGAACGCTGTTTAATTAGATGTAACAGTAATTAGTATTCAATAGCACACTCGAAGTCACACGCAAATGCGGTGAAGCTCACTAAATATAAATTTCCTTTAAAGCCACATGCAAAATGTAATCCCATTTCATTAAAATTCCATACACGCTGCTAGAACATAACATTACTTAAATTACTAACAAAACTAAATCGTGTCAAACAATGTTCACATAACCACTTATCCTTGAGACGAGTTTTACTCTCAACTAAAACATAACTTTAATGTTACTTTCACCAATTATTATGAGAATCAAATTGGATTTATCGCATCGGGAGAGTAGTAAGTTTCGAGATACGTTGATACCTCTAGTTTCGAGAATATTTGTGTGACTTTTTAGAACTGTTATAAGTGTTGCATCATGTTTCTTAGAATTATTTAAAGAAATGTAAAAAATTAAAGACATTTCAGACACTAAATCACGCTCTAAAAGACGTCTTATTGTTCTCTCCAAGATCTTTATTTTCAACATCAGTTCATACTTTCGCAAATTTAATATCAGAATGCAAGATAGAGCCACTCAACAATCATTAATTTTAATTTTAATTTTAAAACGCAACATGTGTTATTTTCACCCGAATAACAACTAGGAAGTACAAAGTATTCCTTGTACATATTTTGTGACACGAGTCATTTGTCAGCAAGTGACGAGAAAAGCATTTGATAAAAGATAGCTAGATTTATGGTATACTTACCTACTGGCTTTTCGTCCGCGTAGTCTTAAGGTAAAAACTATTATATTTCCATTAAATATTTTCGTTTTTATAATAATATATAAGGCGGCTGGTGACCCACAACACATTAAAATTCTCTAAAGGGCCTCTGCGTGTTGGATCTGTGTCCCCACGTAAGCCTTCCAAAGGACCGGGTATCTTCCTTCTGGTGGTACCCGTGTATTATGGAGGGAGACATATATAATAATTACTTACTCATCTCAGGAAAAACGTTATTAAAGTTATTTCTAACTCAGCTCATGAAAAAGATTTAAAATGTAAGTCTAAAATGCATAAACATCTTCAAGCAAACTTTTTCAACTACTAATTCCAGCTAATTTCGAAATGTCGATACACATAAACTCAATTAAACTTGACGCAAAGTAACATGTCTTCTCTTCGCTGAGTAAGGAGCCTAATACCACTATGTACTTACATTCAAAATTTTTACATTAACGCAAGTTACTTTCCAAGCTCGAGTATGATTAATTATTACCTATTATCAAAATGGACCGGAACTAACAGATTTTCCTTTTTTAACCGACTTCAAAAAAAAGGAGGAGGTATATTTTTTTTTTTTTTTTTTTTTTATGTATGTACACCGATTACTCCGAGGTTTCTGAACCGATTTACGTGATTCTTTTTTTGTTCGATGCGGGATGGTGTCGAATTGGTCCCATAAAAATTTTATTCGGCTAGGCCTAGTAGTTTTTATTTTATGAGCATTTTTGTCTGTACTCGATGACTTAATTTCAATGTAGCAAGTAACTTTGATTCACTTCCCGGTAACCGATTGAGCTGAAATTTTGTATACGAATGTAAATTGGATAGCGATGAAACATTATCATGACATGGAGCTGATCTGATGATGGAATCGGAAGGTGGCCATAGGAACTCAGTAATATATTGACTCAACTTTATCGAGTTTGGGCTCGTTTGATTCGTGTTGAAAAATACACTAAAAAGTATTAAATAAAAATAACTGCGTTAAAAACAACCGACTTCAAAAACGGAAAAGTAAGAAATAAAAAAGATTTGATATTATTAATTACTACATATTATTTTTATGTGCTATTTATTAAATAGGTTTGAAGTCGGTGCCAAACACTAAGCACTTAGTATTAAGCCCATGCACCGACATCAAACCTTTTTAGTAAATAGCACATAAAAATAATATTATGTAGTAATTAATAATATCAAATCTTTTTTATTTCTTACTTTTCCGTTTTTGAAGTCGGTTGTTTTTAACGCAGTTATTTTTATTATGGTAATAAATAATAATATTAGATATCGACCAACAAGCTCAGCAAAATCTAGCAAACTGAGAAAAACTGAAGGTATAGGAAGGAAGAAGGTATTTTCAGCATATCAATTGATATCCCATGTTTTAAATTTTAATACGAATATCACGTTTATAAACATTATCAGAAAAACAATAAATTAACCAAAATAAGCGCTAAAAAGTAGTGATTGGATAGTCTATGAACTAAATTTTGTATCTTCTTGGGAACTAACATTGGTACTTTGTTTAAAAAATATGTGACTTACGATTTTTATATCAAAGCAAAAATTTTGAAAGGGAACCCGATACTTAAAACCTATAAACCTATTTCTAAATATATAATCATAATCTCTAAACCTATTTCTCAACTCAAGAGGGTACGTGCCAAAACCGACCTTCTAAAAAGAAAATATAACGACGTGCCAAGATTTAGATGCCCATCGAGATTGCTCCTTAAAACTTAAGACCTCATTCAACGTATTGAAAATTCAGCGATAATCGGGTAGATACTGACAACGCTTTGAACCATTCTCTTAGCAATTTGGTTGAAATTGTGAACAAAATTTATAAGTTTATAAGTGAGACGTAAAGTTACATGGAAGTATTCGTAACTGAAAGTTTAAAATATGTTCTGTGATAATTCTATACGAACAGCCTACCAATATAATAGTAATTAATTTTCAGGCCATTTATCAGACTTTGATTATGATCCGGGTGATTAAACAATATTCGCTTGAACTAACTTGACATTGGGTCACCTTATATAATGATTTACGGACAATCATCTCATCTATACTAATATTATAAAGCTGAAGAGTATGTTTGTTTGTTTGAACGCGCTAATTTCGGGAACCACTGGTCCGATTTGAAAAATTATTTCGGTATTAGATAGCCCATTTATCGAGGAAGGCTATAGGCTATATATCATCACGCTAAGACCAACAGGAGCGGAGCAATGCGGGTAAAACCGCAGGGCACAGCTAGTATATTATGAATATCAAACAAAAGATTAACCAATTACATATACAAAATCGTATAGCACATTATAACACACATTAGGTACTGTATAATAGAAACTCTCCGACGAAGCGAGAAACCTCTGTCAATAATTGCTAATAGTCCATGCCCTGTGGTCTCGTATTCATAGAAGTCAATGAAGCAAATTATTCCGATCGGATCAATAAGGATGGGTATTTGGTTTTTTATAGGAATGGGCGATGTAAGGGAAAATGAGATAAAAGCAAGATAAGTCGAAAAAGCTAAGCTAAGCCCTAAGCTATACCTACATATAAGTAGATGTAGACATTCTTAGAATATCACGTTCAGGTGCAAAGGTGACACCAATTCTAAGAAAAAAAAAATCTCAATTATTCGAATCACTCAAACACGTTCGCGTTCCGTACGGTGAGTGAGGGGTCCGGAGGCCCACATCCCATCCTCTCCTTCCCTATCCTTAATCCCTCCCATCCTCGCCCCTTTCTCCCTAATTCCTTCCAAATCCCTTAATCTTTCCAATATCTCTCTGGTTTGCAACAACCATAACCTCTGTTATGGTCTATGGGCGACGCCGATCAAAGAATTAATAAAGTACCTAAATTGATCGATGCTTGAATCCCCAAAACGCATACCAACCAACACAATCAATTTTTATTTACAAACCAAAATGTCAGAAACGCATTAAAATCTCTACGCCTCAATGAAATTCAATTATTACGAGTTTAATCATAATCCACAGTACACGTGGATAAAACTTCAAAATGAGGGTAATAATGAGGAATATTGTTTTCAGTTTAATTATTATCACTCAGTCATGCGGAAAGGGATGATATAAATTTTAACACTCCTGTAAATTGAACAATGACAAATTCAAAAGTATCAAGATTGTTTAATGGAAATTATAACAACATTTTCATGAAGTTTTGACAATTTATTGTGGGTATAATGAGACTCATCGCGATAAAAATGGCTTAACACAAACTTTTCCTATGATGTTCAGGTTCTATTGTTTGGCTTATGACTATTAGCTATATATCAAAAAGTCTAGATAATAAGCAAAATAAAACCCAATAAATTTTATCCAAGAAGTTTACTAAAAATTGTGCTACCTAATCGTAATCCTTATAATCATATACATTGGAGATGATGAGCTTTTCTTTGAAGATATTCTTCATGAGGTGACGTTGGCAGAAGCTCAAAGGAACTTCCACATAACCTTAAAAGATATCAGTATTAGATTTGTGTAAGGGACGCTGAATAGCCTAGTCTTACACGTTACACGTTAGCCTATTGAACTCTAAAGCTAGAAGAAAGTTTTATAAATTCTCTCAATTTGAAAAAAAGATGACTTGTTTACGAGTATACCTTTCTTATTATAAATATATAATTATATATATTCATTAATTGTTAGGTAAACCTGTCAGACCATTTAAATCTCCTTTATAAACTAAAAAAAAAACTCTATAAACAACTTAAATATTTTTACAAATAATATAAAGTAGGTAATTTTTTTGTTAATAGGTAATTGCACACCCAATCAATGGGTTTAATGTAGTAGCCACATAATATCATAATCATAACATCTATATTTAATAACTACATTCTTTCAAATGTAATTTAATATTACCAGTAAAATCGTCATCTCCTCTACAATTAATCATATCAAGATAACATCCATTATTAAAAGTTCTATATATATAACTCCTATACTTCGAAGCTCCACAAACAGGACTGTAGTGGCTCGGACAAAATACGGGACAAGACTCTCCATACATTCTTCTGTGTCCTTGGAAATGGTCTTTGATACAAAATGTTATTGGTGTTTTGACTAACTCTGAAAATATTTTCATTATTGTTATAGAAATGTATTTTATAAATTTAACTCTAAGAAATTATATGGAAAGTTATGGGCTAAAACTATATTTTATATGAATTGATAACAGCATAAAAATATCAAACACAAACATAATATGGATCCGAGTAAATAAACTCATGTGAATAAATAATAACAAATGGAGATAGGATAAATAATTTAACCCGTTCACATTCATCTGCGTGTAAAATCCCTTTTAAAAAATAAAATCAAACATCACTAAAACATATTATTGTGTTGAAAGATCCGATTGATTGCATTCATACAAAAGCTTTTTCAAAACATTTACAGTTAATCCTACTCTAAACTGATACACAATTATTGCAGTTCTTTTACAATTTATTGATTTTTACAAAGGGATTACAGATTAATAAAAAAGCGACGCTAAATAAATTAAAAAAATACATGTGGCACTCGGGGACTGCCGTGGTAAAGCTATTGCATAGCATGCCTTCAAACCATACCTCCGAGCCCGTCGGAGTGGGGAGCGTGGGGTTTTTTCGTTACGGAATTTCTCGATTTCCCCGCGCTCAAGGCCCGCGGTAGAAGGAAGCTATGCAATAGCTTAAAATGTAGCAGTGAATACATTTCAATCAGTTTTACTTTGTTCGTATTATTTTGGTTGGCAGATGTATCAATCACTGACAAGCAGGATTTTAATATCGCCGTGTTTGCTGCCATGATTTAATATAACGATAATTGAGGAAAACGTGGGTATCTATAAATTATTATCCAGCTTCGAAATTAATATCGAGTTTAAAAAAATATTCTTAAATATGCCCATCTCTTAGAGATCTATGTCTGGGGTATAAGTAATTTTGGACGATAATTATTTCTATAACCTGAATAATATTTTCGCTTTACAAAGAAACGTTTTACAAGAATTAAACTTAAGATGCTAGACATGATATGAACTAAATATAAATAAATGTTTTTATTCGTTCAAACTATATTATTTATTTTGAACATGTAAGAAGAAGATAGAACGCTTGCATATTATTAATTATAGTATTTCTACAGAATCTTGGCATTGGGCAATCTCGAATAAAAATGACTTTCTTCTATTTTTTTAATAAAATGTGTACACACACAGTATGGCATTGTGTAGAAATTGAAAAAGGAGGGAAAAAAGTAGTTACTTCAACTTTTTCGGGAAAAATATTAATGACAGTAGAAACAAATAGTTTGGAAAATCCAAAAGTGCACGCCTCATAATCTCATCCTTTACAATAAAATTGATTATTTATAAAGAGTACACTATAAATATAAAAAAGAAATAAAATAAAACAGTTGGAAAAGTAAAGAAAGCGCCTAGCACCTAGATGTGAAACTGCGCAGGTTTAAGGGACTGACTACCAACTTATTTTTTTAAACCTTGGCTTATAGTATAAAGAATCGAGTTTATAATGGTGAATTTTGAGTACACTATAAATATAAAAAAAAAATAAAATAAAGAATATATGTATATATAGATATACTAAAATTATGGAGAACAGTCGATATTTTTTTTTGTTTATTTAATAACAATTAAACCACATCGAATCAGACCCTGAAAAATGAAAGGGTTCTATTCCTTAGCATACTCAAGCGTAAGAGAAAAAAAAAGACTCGATTAGTAAAGTATTTCGGTCGCTATCGTGTTAACAAGAAAATCCTCCGCACATACAGACACACGGACGTCCAAGACAGAACTTTTTTAAACTGTTTTTTAACTAGTTTAAATAACAAAAATGACATCAAAAATATCATGAATGTTAAAAATAGTGTTTTTTCTTAATATGTGTGTGTATGTATTATCTTACAAGTGCAATGTATGATACATAAAGACATTATTTTTAAGTTTGAAAAATCAGATGTTTTGCGCGAAGTGACAGTAGTACCCACCTCAACGCTTCGCTTATGAGGCGTGCAATATTACATGTCACTTACCAGTTTGATGGCACTGCGCATATCCAGTCATAGCACAACTACTTGGAAACATCTTATACGTATTATTCTGTATATCGAAAGCGCATAACATTTCCCCTTCGTTAGGACATATTATTGCACATTTTTTAGCCTCTGTGATATAAATAACTGAAAAAGAATGAAGATTAACAAACTACATTTAAAAGGATTGCCATTCAGCATTTTACAGTAGAAGCACAGGCTTTATAAAACTCGAGCAACAAATTATTAATTTATTAATTATGAAAATTAAAATTATTTAATAAAAATAAAGGAATGTAAATCTGATCAATTTTATTATGAAAAGCAGCGCAAATTTATGGAATCCGTAATGCAAAAATATTTTTTAAATTTCATTCTTCTGATGAAACGACCTATTTTTGTCATTTTTGTTAGGTACCAGAATTCTTGCGCGATATCTTCGGTCAAGGACAACTCCATTCTTATGAATATTTCCTGGACTCAACTCAAGTTAAATTTTATGTACGAATTCGAGATATAGATAATAAATAACCACGTTATTTTACCTTAACCAAATTTTACCAGAGTGCAAAGCTGATAAAAAAAATTTCAAGTTTTCAATAATAATACAAAACAATTACGAAAATTGCAAATATTTCTTCCCCGGGGTTCAATTAATTATAAGATAAAATGAATGCTGATATTAAATTACATTATGAGCCGGTATACCTAGCTTATCCATCAGAGATATTAGTTTTCTATACTAGTTTTCCTTGCTAATAGAAAACCCGCTCACGGAAAAATAAGCACTAGATGCATGTAGGCAAGGTACAGGGTACTAATACAGTTTTATATTATCTGTGGTAATAGGTATCGTTTACAATATACACATTTAAATTAAGAAAGTCAGGTTAGTTATCTACAAATATTGGATCAAGATAATAACTTAAAAAAAATTGGTTGTCTGTAAAGTTGGTTTACTGACGATAGTTGAACGTGACAACGATTTTCCTTCTTTGTCGCTCATTCCGCGCTCTCGCTTGCACTGGAACGCCTCAGAGCGAGGTAACGCCGTATGAGTCATGTTTTTTCGGGCGTGCAGCCGGCTCTATCGAATTATAAGACGTTGTCACGTCAAAAAAAAAACAGACAAAAGCAAAGTCCACTCAGCTGAAGCAGGATCTAGCTAGTTATTTATAACTTTGTCTAGTACATTATCACGCCTGAACAGATGAATGAGCAATAAAAAAGAATTTCGTTAAAACTTAACAAAATATGCGAAATAAAACTTGAAGTGGATTAAAAAGTAGAAAATTTGTATCGAGATTTTTACAGCTGTCGCGCGATATTAAAGCGTGCGCAAAAGTCGTAGGTGGAAAGCTTGTTTCCTTAGAAGCACTTTTTAATTTCATTGTACAATTTAATCAGTTTCCTTGCTTCAATGCAAGTAACGTCTGTGTGCCGATTTAATGAAACTACATAATATATCCTACTAGTCCTTCTAATGTTAAAGTTAATTATAAGAATGTATGGATGTATGTTTGTATTTTAAGCGTGCGGGTACGTTCACGTGTGGAACCACATGGCACAATTAGATAAGAATACCAAAAAAATAAATAAAACTGTGCTTAATTAAAAAATATGCTCCATCTTGCCCAATTACATTATAATATATAACTTGTCCCTGACGACCCAGATTAAGAAAGACTACTACGGCTACTTTCTATCCCGGAAATCCCACAGGAACGAGAACTATGCGAGTTTTTCTTTTCGTTTTTCATTCAAAACGCGGGCGAAGCCACGGGCGGAAATCTACTAGCAGATAAAATCGATTTCCAATATTTATATGATCTGGTACATAATAAAACATAGGTATTTCATAAATCTATGAACCTATGTTTTATTGACAATAAAAGATCAAATTTTATATCTATCCCAATGAAAAGTAGCATGAACCGTATATTACAGAAAAACTCGTAGTCAAAAATCCCGGTGCGTGAGACCGGGGTCACCAACGGTGTAAGTCAAATTCACGTCACCAATGGTGGGTTAATGGAGTCAAGATATACATAGGTAGTAAGAATATTTGGCGAATTCATTGTGTGGGATTTCAAAAATCGAAAGAGTTTTAACTAAAAGCTGTTGGCGCGTTTGAACAAAAAGATGGGCACTATTTATAATACAATGAGGTCGATAAACATTTTATAAGATGACTAGCTGCGCTCCTCGGTTTCACCGGCGTGGCTCCGCTCCAGTTAGTTTTAGCGTGATGATATATATATTATATAGTCTATAGCCTTCCACGATGAATGGGAGTGGGCTATGTAACACCGAAAGAATTTTTAAAATCGGGCCAGTAGTTCCTGAGATTAGCGCTTTCAAACAAACAAACAAACACTTTCAAAGAAAATAAATAATACTTACATGCAAATATCAATGTAAAAGTACAAATCATTGTGCAAGAAAATTTCCAATTCCAAGAAAATAATTTTTTAAAAGAATATTTAATTTTACGATTCGTGTAATCAAAGGTTACACGGTTATAATGCTTACGTTACTTGTCGTCTAAATATAATTTTTTCTCAGAATTTTATTATTGAAAAATAATTCTTGATATAATTCTTCCTTTAAAAATTAAAATAGCAAAATGTTTGAAATAATTTATCTCGTGTTTGTATTTTCGATCAGATAATAATTAATATTTTCTGTAACTTATTAAAAAGAAATAGATTCGGTTCATCTAAAACACTCAAATCATCACTCATCAATCAGTCTAATTAATATAAGTAAAATGAACCAATTGTATTAGATAAGAAGTTCTTTGATTATATTTTAAAAGATTAGATGCACTTACCTATTTATCTTCTATAATAAATGCAGGTTCTTAAATAGAAAATATAATAAGCTGATTGTAATTAAGCCATTTATAACAACAGAGTGTTGGAAAATATTGATAGTTCTCGGGGAGTATAATTTGTAGGGATTCTTATGTTATTGTAATAGCAACTAACAGTAGTATATTATTATTTACCTACTATTATTATATATCTTACTATTATTGACTCAGTACTTTTTGCAAGTGTTTCATAATTATTACTTTTTATACAGGATCGTCATCATCATCATCAGCTTATATTGTTGTTCGCAATGCAACGCAATTCAACTCTACTTGAAGAAACTTTTGGTTATTGGACATTCCAGTTTCCTCACAATATTTTCTTTCACTAGTTAAAGTTTAAAACCTAGATATTGAATTTTCGAATTTACGCACAATCTCTTTAATGAAGTCAAGATATAGTAAGAATATTTGGCGAATTCATTGTGTGGAGGGATTTCAAAAATCGAAAGAGTTTTAATTAAAAGTTGGCGTTTGAACAAAAAGATGGGCACTATTTATAATACAATGAGGTAAGGATAAACATTTTATAAGATTACTAGCTGCTCCAGTTAGTATTAGCGTGATGCCTATAGCCTTCCTCGATGAATGGGCATGGGCGTAGCTAGCCATGGGCTCAAGGTGGGGCAACAATAAAAAAATAATATGTAACTAGCAACTGTATGTACCCAAAGTCATATTCAGGTCTTCGAACCTCAAATGCCGGTCGCACTTGCGAAGGCATTTGTGAAGGCATTTGCGAAGGCATTTGCGAAGGAATTTGCGAAGGCATTTGCGAAGGCATTTGCGAAGGCATTTGCGAAGGCATTTGCGAAGGCATTTGCGAAGGCATTTGCGAAGGCATTTGCGAAGGCATTTGCGAAGGCATTTGCGAAGGCATTTGCGAAGGCATTTGCGAAGGTATTTGCGAAGGCATTTGCGAAGGCATTTGCGAAGGCATTTGCGAAGGCATTTGCGAAGGCATTTGCGAATGCATTTGCGAATGTATTTGCGATGGCATTTGCGATGGCATTTGCGATGGCGTTTGCGATGGCGTTTGCGATGGCATTTGCGAAGGCATTTGCGAAGGCATTTGCGAAGGCATTTGCGAAGGCATTTGCGAAGGCATTTGCGAAGGCATTTGCGATGGCGTTTGCGATGGCATTTGCGAAGGCATTTGCGATGGCATTTGCGATGGCGTTTGCGATGGCATTTGCGAAGGCATTTGCGAAGGCGTTTGCGAAGGCATTTGCGAAGGCGTTTGCGATGGCATTTGCGATTTTCTTTGAGTTTTAATTCACGTGACGCGTTCTATAAAACAAAAGTGAAATTGGATAAGATAGTGGGGTAACTAACTGTACTAGTTACTACACTCATTTTTCTTACAGTTCATGTAACATAGAAGCCTCAGCTATTTTCTTTTTTGGTGTGCAATTCGTTATTCGAATTATTCTTATTCAAAACACCTTATTGTTCACCTACCACATCATAAAATAGATCCAAAATATGTCCCTATCTTCAGCCGTTTGGTCGCTGGGCGTATGACAATTATTTGTTAGTCAGTAAATAATACTAATGTTTAGATCTCATTTTCTGTGTCGCCTGTCGACTTTCGAGAATCGAGTTTATTTATTTATTTATTCAAATTAAATGAGAAATTAAACGAGTGTGAATTTTCTTACGGATATTAAGCTTAGTAGTTAGTACTTGGATAATTCAATTTTTAGAGGTACCTTCCAGATCGCCGTGGGCATCTTTGGAAGATTTCCCCACTATAAAAAAAAGGTACCTTCCAGGTCAAAGCCTGGGTGGGGCACGCGACCCACCCTGCCCCACTAATGGGCTATCTAACACCGAAAGAATTTTTCAAATCGGGACAGTAGTTTCTGAGATTAGCGCGTTCAAACAAACAAACGATCAATCAAAACAATCTCTTCAGCTTTATTATATTAGTATAGATAATAAATGTTTATGTTGAGCAAGAGGAAAGACGATATTAACAAAATATTTTCAGGGAAAAGCCCACAAAAGAGTTGCTTCCATTGTTAACTAGTTCGTACAGTAAATACTAAATGATGAAGGTACCATGACATGCAGAAATGCGTAAACGAGGGCATAATGCGCCTCTTTTCTATTTTGTAGCTATCTTTTCGTAGTTACTTGCTGTTTGTTTACATCAATATACCTTTATACCCTTAACTTTGAAAGAAAGAAAGAAAGAAAGAAAGAAAGAAAATACATTTAATCCAACACACAAAAATACAAAGCAAAAACAACACAGTAACTTGCAATGAACAAAAACAATTAAATAAAAATTACAATTTATAAAAGAAGTAGGTATGTATGGTCTCGTTTGTACAAGTAAAAAGAAAAAAAGAAAAAAAAAACATAGGTATTATATTATGTGGTTGACTATAGTATGTGTGCTGGACAGGGATACCACTCAGGAAATCTGTGGCTTAATAGCCGCAGCACTGATTTTCAGTTTTTCCCATATCGCATCTGACGTTGGGAGTAAACAGTCTATAAAATAAGTATATTTAAATCTCAAATTTGTTCTACTATAAAATTTTCAAAACAATTTAGGAAGATTGTGTTTGTGTTTTTTTTAAGGTTTCTACCTGATTCGATCCATATTTATATATTTATTTATAAACGATTTTTATCCATTACAACCTTTCTTTATAAATATAAAAGAACAATCATGCCAATAAAAAGGAATTCCTATTATAGGTATCTAGTTATCTACGTGAAAATCAAAAGAGAGACCTTCAAAATAACTTCTTCGCCCACACTTATCTACGGAAACTCTCTAAAATATAGGGTGTTACATATACGTTATAATAAAAACGTATAATATGCCAGCCGCGGCTGCGCGAAGCTAACTTCTTAAGAGGCCTACACCACCGAAACTAGCGCCACCGAACATTTTATTTTTTTACTCCTTAACCAGATCAAATTTAAAAAATCTAGCTCGGTACTTTGCTAGTATATTACTTGTAGTATTTTTGGTATTACTTTTCACTATTCTAACTGTTCACTATTCTAGAGAACTTTTGATTACCGCCAAAAGTGGCCACTTTTGGCGGTAATCAAAAGTTCTCCTAATTTACCGAATGCAAAATAATGAAAAGTAATACCAAAAATACTACAAGTAATACACTAGCAAAGTACCGAGCTAGATTTTTTAAATTTGATCTGGTTTAGGAGTAAAAAAATAAAATGTTGGGGGGGCGCTAGTTTCGGTGGTGTAGTCGCCTTAAACTCTATGCTTATTTCAAACATAAAGTAAAAAAAATGATGAAATATTTTTCGTAATTATCTTGTTTAATTCTTGAAGTGAAACTTCTTTAGATGCTTTGAGAGTAAACATGGTCGCGTCATGGCAATACCGTCACGCTATGGAGTGAGGCGACAATTTTGGTATCTTTGAATCTTGCCAAAGAAGTTTCACTTCTGATACGTGTGCTCGGAACACACGCTCTTTTTTACGTAATAAGCGTGTGCAAACTTTATTATGTTCCGTTAACGGCGGGACACCCTGTATAGGAAAGTTCCTTTACATCTTAAGAGGCTGTGTGATTCAATTAGCACCTCATACTCCCACCACAACTATAGATCTCATACTTCGTGATATAATGTTACAAAGTTATTATGAATTCCCTCAATTACAGACTGAATTTATTGGCTGGCTTTGTTAGTCAGGTGTAATGAATTATGCAGACTTTGTAGTCAAGAGGTTTATTTAAATTAAAGAGCTTTTGTTGCAGCTGAAAATATATGGAGTGTCATAGTATTGAGTTATAAATAAATAGCTCTAGAATTGAAAAGCAAATCAAAACCAATCTAAAATATATTAATTAACCTAAGCAGTGTCCTTACAGCGACAAGAATGTCAAGGAATTTCAGAAGAAATTTAATAGCTGTCAGAAACCAGGAAAAAGATCAAGGGAATTTACATATTATCTACCATGTAAAAGCCATAGTACTTTCTATATTATTTTACTTATTTTTTTTTTAAATAAGAGACATCAAATTAATATAACACTGGGTGATATGTACCTATCACTAGATTACACGTGTAGACCACGCGACTACTGTAGTGTTAAATAAATAACGTTTTTATAGGAAAGACAATTTAAATTATAAAGAGTCGGAATTAAAGGAAGATACTAAATAGTATAAACCAAAAAAAAAAATTAAAGTCTTGTTCATCATCCTAAATTTGAGGTACAATGACTTTACACAATCCTAACTAATCTCATCTGCTTACGAAGTACCCGGCTGATCTACGAACAATATTTTTCCGAACATTTTTAGCAATCCATGACTTCATATGTTTTGTAGGTATCTTCTTCAATACACACTTCATGGGGCTTTAAAAAAAAGGTGTTATGCAAATAAATTAAGTAAGAACAATTTAAATGTGCTCTATTGAAACATTATATTCCTTTTACATATTATTTTAAAGCAGGTGATTTAACTAAAAGGGAATTAACAAGGCATTTTCTAGATAATTATATTCAAAATTTGATAATGAATTCAGCCTTAAAATAGTTTCATACTCAAGTATCTAAATACTTGGACCCTACTAGAGGTTATCCCTTTTTATCGCGGCATAAAAATCTCGTTAAGGGACGTAGCAAAAGACTTAAACTGTTGGTTTTATGGGGACATGTCTGCACTTAATGTACACTACGCTTTAATAAATGGGGCACTGTATATATACATTGTTTCAACCTACCTTGAATATTGTAGTCTCTTTAAATATCAATTTCAAATGATGAAATGTTTATAAGTTCCATAAAACTTCGTCGATGTCTTATTGCACTGGGGCTATTAGTTTAACCTGATGTGAGTCAGACCCATGTCAAGAGGAATTTATTTTATAGTCCAAATAAAACATTATAGACACCTTTCACGTGTTATTTTAAAAGTATTTAATAGTATTTTTTAGCAAGAGTCAACTAAAGTTATAGGTACATTAAAAACTCTATCTTTAACCGTTAAAACAAAACCGAACAAACAAGTATTTATTACACCTAATTAATCAATATACCAGCTTTATTAGACTCCAAATTCCTACATTTTCCTAGAACACAAAATATATTCCAAATTGAAAGATAGTATCATAACGAGAGAGAGCTCTCTTAACGCAAACCACACATTTTGCTTTATTAAGACGTGTTTGAGCCGAACCAAGCACAAACAACAGGACTGCTACAAATATTTGTACGAGTTTGGCGAACGAATTTAGATAAGATGAATCTGGGTTCATAATATGAAGAGCAGCGTTGTTTTTCAACGAATATTTTCCATATTCATGTAGATAATCATACTCGTATTACACAGGATTCCAATATTTATATCTGGTATAATGTTAATGGATATGAAAGCATTATAGCAAAAGTAAGGAGAAGAACTATACAATATTTTCTGTGTCATAGCTACTATGAGATTTAATCTATAGAATTAATAGGTATATTTATATCATAATGTTGAATAGTTTGTTTGTTTACTTAAACGCACTAACCACGGCTCCAATTAAAAAAAAAACGACGTGTGGCACTGGGGGCCTGCCGCGGTAAAGCTATTGCATGCTATGCCTTCAAGCCACACCTCCGCCCGTCGGAGTGGGGAGCGTGAGGTTTTTCGTTACGGAATTTCCCGATTCGGTCCCCGCGCTCAAGGCCCGCGATAGAAGCTATGCAATAAAATGCAATAAAGCTTAAAAAATATTTCACTGTTATACAGTCCATTTATCGAGGAAGGCTTATAGACTATATTATCACGCTCAGACGAATAGGAGCGGAGCAATGCGGATAAAACCGCTCCGCACAGCTAGTAAAACATAAGAGGCTTATAGGTCTTTGCTAAACATTTACGTCCTAATGGCCTAAATAAGAAACATCAAATTAATAACACTGAGTCTGAGTGATATGAATGTGTGAGTAACGACGTTGTAAGTGGGGCAAATGGTCTAGACATGGGAAAAAAGAGATTACATATACACTAATTATATTACAAACACAGTAGCTTAGATTACAACACAATAGTTAATAATATTTGATGTAGTAAAGGAGATGAAAAAAGGCGAGCAATACAAAATCAAACTATCATTGCTCTTTATCCAAGATTAGACCACATATAGACTGTCAAACGAACAAATACACGTAAAATATCCAATCGCAAATTATTGCACTTGAAAAAATACTATTACATATGTACCAAGACAATTTATTAAAAAATATTCTTTGTGTTCACTTCACTACATAGTATAAAACAAAGTCGCTTACTCTCTCCCTATGTCCCTTTGTATGCTTAAATTTTTAAAACTACGCAACGGATTTTGATGCGGTTTTTTTTAATAGATAGAGTGATTAATAGGTTTTGGTATATAATTTATTAAGTTTTAGACAAAGCGGGCGAAGCCGCGGGTGGTAAGCTAGTATTTCATAAACTAAAACTACAACCCACATTCCTTCATATAATTTACTAGCTTTCCGCCTGCGGCTTCGCCCGCGTTTTCAAAGAAAATCCCGCATAGTTCCCGTTCCCGTGGGATTTCCGGGATAAAACCTAGCCTATGATACTCGTGGATATTGTAGCTTTCGAATGGTGAAAGAATTTTTAAAATCGGTCCAGTAGTTTATGAGCCTATTCATTACAATCAATCAAACAAACAAAGTTTTCCTCTTTATAAATTTATAATACCTATTAGTGTAGATAATTTTGTTAGCTGTTGAATCTAGTTAATTTAAGTTCTGTACAAATCTTGTGTAACACAACTTTACACTTTTAAAGCTTTTAAATCATTTAATCCTATATAACTATTCTAGACTCACTTAAAAGTAATTATTGTACACTAGCTTCCGCCCGCGACTCCGTCCGCGCGGAAAAAATTAAGATTTTTTTTTTACGTATTTTTCCGGGATAAAAAGTATCCTATTTATGGCCAGGATAATAAGGTATAATTATACCAAGTTTCATCGAAATCGAACCGTTAGTTTTCACGTAATGCCTGAACATACAGACAGACAGACAGACAGACAGACAGACAGACAAAAATTTTTTTAATCACATATTTGGGTTTTGTATCGATCCAGTAACACCCTCTGCTATTTATTTTTTCAATATTTTCAATGTAAGTACAGAATTGACCCTTCTACAGATTTATTATATGTATGGATTGCATTCCATCATTAAAATTATTCCGTATAGAATTTATGTGAAAAACACGAAGAGACTTCATTAGACTTCAATAGAATTCAATAAAAATAAATTGAACTTCTTATTAGAAATTCGCAGCTGTTCCAAATTCTAGTGGTCGAACTTTACCAATAAAACTTATTAAGGGGACCACTTAAACTATAGGTACGTAACTGAAGCATTGGTATCCAGTAAAACATTATAATAAGAATAATATTTTAACTGAAATAAGGTAACAATATGTATGTCAGATATTGGGAATTAGGAGCAAATTCCTTCTGAATATTTGAATATGACCTGTGACCGGCTGTGATTCATAAACCTGTCTTATTCGATTGATATAGTATATTATTCTCACCTGTATTGTATTTTAATAAAATGCAATTTTATAACTGGCTTATTTTATTTGATAATTTAAAACAATTACAACAATAATGCTTCGTTGATGAGAGGTTCAAAAACGTATTTTAAATACTAAGCTGAGGCTCTATATTTATTTTTCGTGTAGTTTATGAGTAATTTAATAGTTTATTTTATTTAATTAGTTACTAATAATCCATATCCGAAATTAACATGCACCCTTCTGGCTGTTTTTATAAAACTTTGCACCGTATAAGCTAAAAATGCTACGTAGGTGCAATGTGCTTCCACATCCAGCAAGCGTTTCCATATTCAATAAGCCATTAGGTATGTTAACCGGAAGATTAGCCTTTACCGTTGAAAATTGGACATAAAGCTGAACCACTCTCCGAGATAACTGTTACATATTCAAGGGGACATTCTACAACAATAGACTAAGGTGCTGCTTACACTAGGCCTCCTCGAGTACTATATTCATAGTAGATTATGAATTTGGATTATGTACGAATGTCTTCTTGAATTTTTAATTATGTATATCCCTTTATACACATATACAATTATCTTCGATACGATTTCTACAAGAATTCAAAGTAGGTACGTTCTATTAAACTGTTAATCACAATCATGAATAGGCGCAAAATAAAGTAAGGACGATGTTAAATATATTTTGTACCAAATAATGTAATTAATACTTCATCATAGTAGATAAATCTAGAATATTTCTATAGCAATTGAAGATATTCGCATGTTAACTCAGGGTCTTTTGCTAAGATCTTAAATTCATGAGATATTTATTTGAAAAAATGTAATTTTCTAACGAAAATAAAATGGTTTAATAGCCAAATAATAGTATTTCATGTTAAAATGAGGTTATAAATAGATTAAAGCTGAATTTTATTACGGCTTTAAACTGGTATAAAAGATTTTTATTTCACCTGCCACTAATCGCTTAGCAAATACGTCTACGCAGTTATTGAATTCTTTAAAAACCATAATTTAAAAATTATTTGTAGATATTTCCTCCTGGCAAGGGTTAGTTCGTAGGTATAATAGAAATAATGTAATTTTATGCTGAAATTTTAATTTAAAATCGATTCTGTAGTTTCAGAGCTTACTTACTTACAAACAATAAAACAATCCGGAAATTCGAAAGATCAAGTTTATTACCTATTGTTTAAAAATTTATATACCTACATATTTCATATTGTTTTATAGTAGGTACGTATTATACATTAGGTCTTTAGAAAATAGACCATTCCACTCTTCCCCGATTATAAGATACTGGCTTTTAACGGTAAAGTTTAGAGAAATAAAATCGTATAACTTTGTATAATATCTTATACGTGTTTCAATTCCACGCTACTTGCAACATTAACTCTGGTAAATTGCAATGTATATTGCCGTTAAATTATTTCATATTCAAACTTGATAACTTTTATTTTAAACCTACGCTTTAGTTTTGTGACCTTTTCAAGTAAATCTAAAAGTCGTAGGATGATGGTTATAGTTCGAAAACAAATTTATTTGATTAAATTTTTACAACTCAATTTTGTAAGTAGTTCTTGATCATAACTAGCGGTACGCCACGGCTTCGCCCGTGGTACATATTTCGCAATAAAAGGTAGCCTATTCACTCAGGGTCTAAAGATTGTCTGTGCCAAATTTCATCAAAATCGGTTGAGAGGTTTAAGCGCGAAAGCGTAACAGACAGACAGAGTTACTTTCGCACAGGGATGCAAGAAAGTAATGTAGTTCTTAGCATCTTTCAACTTTATTCTAACATAATATTAAATGATATTAACTAAGTTATTGTATAATATTACTTTTGATGATATAATTCTATCCTACACATTATAATATTTACATTGGGTGAAACATTAATATTTATACCATCGTAATCAATAGATATCATAAGAAATGTGTGGTCTCTTTTAATGGTTGGTCAAACATAATATTAAATGTGTCCTAACCCTCGTAATGACCGCATGTAGGTTATAAAACGGTAATAATTGCTCATTAAGGGATTTGCTATTTTGTATAGGGTGAACTAAATAATATCAACGTAATAAAAATATGGTACCATAGAAAAAAGAGAGATACTACGTTCTACGGTGACTACGGTCATAATATTGACTCGAATACTTGCAAATCATGCAATTTTACTTAACGATTCGTTAGAAAGAAAGAAAGAAAGAAAGAAAAAAAGCTTTATTGCCAACAAAAACTTAGACTATCCTATCTTAAAAGTAAACACATATTAGGCAATCGGAACAGACTCAGCCATGCTGTGGGCTAACACCCGAACAGCGCTGATTTTCAGTCTGCCCGCGTATTTTACGAGGTCCTACCGGGGTTAGATTTTTTCATAAAAATAGGTCATTCAAAATATACAAAGGACAGACAGATTTTTTATTTATAACGAAAATATATCATTAAGGGCCGATTTTTCAATCGTTGGTTAAAATTTATCCGTCCAATAAAGTATTACACGTACATTTTAAAATGTCACCTGTGTATTATCTACTGTCAAATACGGACAAATATAATATATTTTTGAAATGGGAGTATAATACGTTACTCGATGAATAAGTTTTAACAAAGGATTGAAAAATCAGCCCTAAATAGGCATTAATATAATAAAATAACAAGCAGTGTAGATCTCAGAGAAGCAAAAAATCTATTAAATAGAATAACAACGAACTAATTAAAAATTCAAGGCAATAGTCGACAATAAAAATAATAAGTCACTCGGTCTATAAACCTAGGTTTTAATTTATTACCTTCATTTATCTATAAATCTAAGTCAGTTTATCTTAAAGAAGCAACAGGAAAATTGCAGATAATCAGCTAATTTATTATGCAGCAAGGTAAATAGAGAAATAGTTTCAATACCTATCAGACGTATTTGCCTCATTCATAAAAAATATGGCGAAATTATTAAAAATCTTTCAATCTTTAGATTTACATTTTTGTCTTACAAAAATTCAAACATTTGCAAGAAAAACTTACCCTTAATAGAAGGTATAAAAAACGGAATTATGTAAGTTGAAAATCATGAAATTGCCACCGAAAAAGCGAATGATTTTTAAATTGCTAGTTACAATAACGTAGTTAGTGGTTAAGGTAACATAAACGGTAACTACAGCGCTTCTCATAAAAACGTTCATACTTTTTAAACTTAGGTATACATAATACATATACCTAGGATAAGTTTAGCTATACAATTTTAATTTGATAGAAGTAGTTCATCTATTAAAATATCTTTAAGCTTTGAATGCGCTTTTCACAAATTAAGCTGAAAAGGGTTAACCTTTAAAAGACTCTCTTTTAAAAAGATTCCATAAGTAAATTCTTAAACTCTCAAACTTTTAAATGGCATTTAATCTTAATAGTATCATAACTCTTGTATTAAAATAAATATAACAGACAGATAAGGAGCGATGACACTCGATGTTGAACAATGTCGTTTACGCTCTTCTTTTAGAAGATAAATTTTATAAGATTAGACTTTTTTGTTTAAATATTGTACCCAGATTAAAATCGTATCTAAATTTTTTCAACGTTTTTGTATATAAAGTTAATAGATTATTTATGCGTTTATTCAAAAATGATGAAGTCTTCTTCAAACAATTTGAATAAAGTTATAATGTTATTCTTGTTTTAATGAACGTCAACAAATAATGTAAAACTTTTTGAGAGGAAAGATTTTCGAATACTTACAGGCCTATCAACAAAGTAACCGATTATTGGGCTTCAATAATGAAAACAACCCCTCTAAATCTAAAGTCAACACAAACAATTTAAAAATGTTCCCATTTATTTAATGGCAAACATACTTACATTACATTAATTTAAATCATTTAAATCATTAATTTATATTACTCAATGCAGTTTAATTTTAAAGGTTGAAAGGAATCATTTCATCTTTATATTATTTAGAATTTATATTTAAAAATGTTGTAACTTGTAAACCTATTTTCAAATACCAATTAAGAAATTAAATCTTTTCGGGGAAATCAGGCATCTACCGCTCTTACGTTGATTCTGAAAAATCGAGCAAAACACCATACGAATTACTATTAAAATCGAAAATATATGTGATGCAACCAGGAGCTTACTGTTCTTTTTTTCTCTCTGTTAATTTTTAATTTTTATATTGCCTGTCTCACTTAATATTGTAATTAAAATATGTGACTCCATTAGGTAACGTTGTATTAATAATTAAAATGACAAAAATTTGAATTGTAACGAAACTGCTTAGAAAGCATAATATTATTATTGAATACCCATGCATAAATGTCATTAATCATCGCGTTGTAATAAATCACAATAATAGTTGCTCAAACACATGGCCTCTTTTTAAACGTATCCTCAATATGTGGGGTACCTTATATAATATATCGTACCTATTATTATATTTTTAACTGAAATCAATAATTTGATGATTTTTAATCTCACCAAAACATCAAATTGCCAAAACCACAAAGGTTATCTAAATATAATATCATTTCAAAAGTGCTTATTACTTTTTGTACACAGAAATATTTCGGTGATTTTTACCGCATACAGGTCAATTTAAAACCGATGAGTTTAATTCACAAAATCCTGGGTTATTCCGTAATCAATGATTATCCAAACGTGATTTATCTTTCTACGGGTTTCGGCTTGGACAACGGCCAACCATACTTTATTGCATTATGGAGTCAATATAAACCTTGCTTGTTTATCTGAACCAAAGGTAAACAGTTAAAGTAACCCATGAGTCAGGATATCCTTTGAACTTGCAAAACCTCGGTCACAGAACGCACCATGAATTATAAATAGAACTGAAATCGTATTAAGGTTTTGAAATACCCAGTAGGTTAAAAGGAAAATATGCTATAGGATTAGTGCATTAATAGTTTTTACTACTTCCTAGTATTATGTATTAGATGTAGCAAGTGAAGGACGCAAACCAGTTTTCATTTACCTGCTAACTAATTGTTTAACTTTCCTTACTTCACTACTTCTTCTATATCTTTGATTCTACGAATCCATAGAGTAGATAGTATTTGCCAAAATTTGACATGGTCGACCTCTACTATCTCCTTTTTACTATAAGTAATATGATATATATTTATTAATTTACAGCTGGTAAATTATAAAAAATTATTTCCTTGAAATGTTAGATATAGGTAATTAAATAGATAATCTAGGAAAAAATAGTAATTTTAAGAATTTTTGTACTTTTTTTGCATAACGACTTCATTGACTACAACCACCAATATGTATGGGAAATAGCTAGTTTTACCGTTCTCAAGTTTACTACACGTCTATCGTAAAATCCAATGCAAATACTAACTAGTAAATTGTCAGCGTAAATGACATCATTAAGTAAACCAAATCCTACTCATACTTCATAACCAACGTGAATCACTCGCATATTTACAAATATTGATAAAAATACGAATACACAACAAATTACTACGTGCAAGTCATCGAAAGCTGATCGCGAATAAAATGGGCAAAACCCAACCGCAAGCCACAATAAACGTTATAATTATCTAACTCGTGCCATTATTAATAACTGGTTTATTTGATAGATTATTTACTTCATGGATAATGCGTCTATGTCACTTTTTATTAGATTTATTTCTGGAATAGATTTTTAATGCAACGTGGTGTACTTAATATGGAAGTCATTTTGCATACACGATATAAAAGGTAACTTTGCGAATGAGATCCGCTTGACTTGTAATTACCGCATAATCGTTGTTATTTACTAATTATTACGTACCGTGTACAGATGGTTATTTTAATATTGCAAACACTCCAATTTTATTATTGGTATAGTTAAGCCCGTTATTTGAAATTACTGCTTACAATAATGCGGCCTACGATATTATGTTCAATGTAGCGTCATCGAGTGAATAACACGTAATTGATTAATCAACGATACATTGTATGAAAAAAAACGGGGCTTCAAAAAAAACATGAATCCCTTACCCACTTTTTATATCTTCATTAAATATTATGTTAATTAGGTACCTATTCAATAAGAAATCTATTTGATGGTTAATTTCTATCTAATGTTTATATTATACACGCTTTTTAAACTCAATAACATAACGTATAGAATACGCCAAAACACAAAACATCCATCTAGGTCAAATTATTCTTGCCAATTCTGTAGAACTTAACCTTCAATTTGAAATGGTTATCTCAGTATCATACACGTAAAGATAGTGATGCTCACAGTTAATGTAGTTGACGTTTATTTAAAATATTATGTAGCTAATTTCACAGTTTAGTTTATAAAGAGTTGTACATTTGCTTCGCGGTCACGTCTCAATAGATGAAATTCAATTACACAAGAGAGATGAAGAAATATTGCGTAGAACTGACGACTATTTTACAATTATATAATATTTGGACTATAGTTCGTTCTTCTTTCAAGCAGTATTGAATAGGTAAATGCATAGCTTTTAACATAGAAGGACTCCTTTTATAATCATTTTTATAACCTGGGAGGTCTTATAGCTCTCTTATTTCCAGTCTGGAAAATTGGTAGTGCTATACGACCTGCATTTTTCCACTATCGAAATTCGAAATAAAGTAGGTATTATCACAATATTCAGATGAAATCAGTAGGGAAAGTGGAAACGTCATACAAACGTTCAAAATGGCTCACGCACACAAGCAAGCGTGTTTATTATGACAATTTACAGATATAAGAATACCCTTAACGATTCTCGTAAACACGCTTGTATGAAGTTTCCCTACTGGTTGTATCTGTATGTTGTGGTATTATTTCCATAGTGGAAAAATGCGACAATTAAGACATTATGGTACGTGAACTGGTATCAGAAAACAATCCTTTTACCTTTATACATAGAAATTATATTGGTGTAAAATGCTATAAATTTGTTATCGAATAAAATGAGGCCACACGGTCCATGCAGGCAATCGTTGCGGTTTAAGTAACTGTTTATCAATTTGACATACACTTTTTACTTATTTACAAAAAGTATAATAATGTAACGGAGTATTTTACTCTTGGGTCATATTATTTCGTACAAATGAAGATGTTGTTTGTTTTAGTGTTAAAATACAATAGTCTGAAATAGCTTGTCATCAGAAGAAAGTAGAAACTGGTGAATCTTTCCTCGACTAATCAGGAATTTAAAACAATAATTCTGAGGAAGCAAAATTTGTAAATATTATAAGGAAGAAATATTCTTAATATGTACAAAATATGAATAAATTAAATTAAATCTGAAATATTAAATCTGATGAAGCGCATTAATACGCTGCAATAATTACAACACAAATAAAAACAACTATGGAGTTTCTTGTCGGTACTTCTACGTAGATACTGCTTTCTGAATCGGTGGTAAATGTAAAAAATAATTTATGTAATGACGATTCAAAAGTGCTTCTATAAAAAGTCTAATTGAACAAAATAAATGTTTGAGTTTGAGTTTATATCTATTTTTAAATTATAAAAAGTGCGAAGCTCTATTAGGCATATTTATAAATTACTAGCGGTCCGCCCCTGCTTTGCCCGTGGCACATATTCACGTTTTCTCTACATAAGAACCATCCTCGTACTTCAAGGAATATAATAAAAAAAGAATTAAAGAAATCGGTTCAGCTGTTCCAAAGTTATGCGCTTACCAACACATTTTGGGATTCATTTTTATATTATAGACTAGCGGTCCGCCCCGGCTTCACCCGTGGTACATATTTACGTTTTCTCTATATAAGAACCATCTTCATACTCCAAGGAATATTATAAAAAAAGAATTAACGAAATCGGTTCAGCCGTTCTCAAGTTATGCGCTTACCAACACATTTTGGGATTCATTTTTATATTATAGATTAAAGCTTTTCAGTCGTGTACAAATAAAATTTCTCTAAAAGTTTATTTAGGTACTTTAATTTTTTCAAGATGCCATCACAAAACATCAAACACGAACATAAACTAACACAATATTACATAATTTAAATATAAATATTCCGAAACCCAACATCAGACCCAAATATAATTTCGCCTGAAACATAATGTGACTAATGGTCATGAATAAATTCAGGTTGTTAAATCGTAGATATTTGATAGATATGAATAAAGATGCGTAAAGAAACCTTTAACTAAAATAACCTCGATTGAAGTGTTCTGAAAATTTTACCGGTTTACTATCCTTAGGAACCAAGCTATATTTAGGTAAAATATGAAACATTTTATAGATTCACTATCCCTGTGAAATCGTATTGTATATTTTAAGTGGGTATTATGACACATTAAGAAATAAAGTGAAGAAAATAGCATTTCTTTTGAAGATACTTTCCACCATAATTGACGTGACCAGAGACAGCAAAGTTTATGTATTTAGTCAATAATGAGGGCTATGTTTTCCATTAACAACCTTGTTTGAGGACAAAACAAGGTTTTTAAATAAAGCTTTAACTTGATGATTAATAAGGAAAAATTTTTTACGAGGTTAAATTTCATTTTTTTATTTTGCAACTCCATCTATGGACTGACCGACTGCCCGATTGCACCCAGTGACCCAATAATATGTTAAACTTACTTCATTAGCGCACTATTCCTCTCTATTTGTAATAAACTGTATTTATTTCCTTCCTAGAAATTAGAATATTTACTAGATCTTCTACCTAGCAGCTTACTTACACACTAGCCTGAATCCATTATCCAGGATATCCTTTTGCAATTTCAACTAAGGTCTAAAGGGAATTTGATTTCTAAAACTCTAGTTATGTATCGAAGTTATCTATCGGTATAAAACTTTAATTTTTACTTAAAAAAATAGTGATTCATATTGTTTTGTTTATTTCATACTTATTTGTGATATATTAAAAAACATTATATAAGAATCAGTAAATTATTTATTTATTTATGTAAGTACTCCGGGAAATTGTTTGGAAATGTATGAAAATTGCATTATTATTTTTATGTTTAATATTAAAAACTGATTTAAAAATAATATACAGATTTAGAAAGACTTCTCGCAAGTAGCTAATCCTTTTATGTTTTCTACAAAAATAATTACAGAAGCCTGTAAAATACAAAAGAACGGCATCGTTATAAAATTTTAAATTAAATTCCTAATTGAATAGCTGGAATTCAGTGTTAATCAAGATAAATTGCAAGCACTAAGTGTAACCTGTGAACGTTTTCTTTGTATAAAATTGTTTATTTAAACATGCTGAACGTAATTACCATAATGGTTAAGTGTAGTAAAATTTTGTTTGAAAATTTTTATAAAATCTCTTTGCTACTCTTAAAAAATTCAATAATTGCGTTTAATAATTTTCTCTTTAATTGTTAACCTACTATTGTAAATAGTTCCTATTTTCAACTCTAACTACATAATGTCAACGAACTAATGTTATTACTTATACTCGTGTCTGATAGAATCAGTATCATCATCACTACATAGTATAAACAAAGTCGCTTTCTCTGTCCCAATGTCTCTTTGTATGCTTAAATATTTAAAACTACGCAACGGATTTTGATGCGGTTTTTTTTTAATAGATAGAGTAATTCAAGAGGAAGGTTTTAGTAATTATTTAGGTTATAATAATTATATAATTTATCATGTTTTGGACAAAGCGGACGAAGCCGCGGACGGTAAGCTAGAAATATAATAAAATGGACGGATATGCATTTAACAATATAACATTTATTTCAAAATACAATTACAACAACTTGCAAACTCAATAATGAAGTACACATTAACAATATGGCACTAGAACTTAACCTAACAATACTGGAACACACTATCACAGCCAACTTCTGAAAATTCTTCTTCAATCAACGACCGCTAACAAACCCGCTTGGCCTTACAGGGTATGTTTGAGGGTTCTTCCTTAGATCGTCGTATTGCTTTGAGTTTAAGAACCAGAAGGGTCTGCGGTCTTCAGGCAGTTGGTTCAGTCTGTTGATTAGATTACCATCTCCTCTAGCTTCTATTGGAGCCCCGGAGTCCTCTCCAAAACGGTTGTTAAGACTGTTTGATTCTACTTCTGGGTATCCGATGGGACGAAGACCAGCGTAGAATGGTCTCTGCGCTCCTGATAAGGCAATGATGAGCGCTAGGGCAATTATGATCTTGTGGGCAGCCATTGTTTCTGTAAAGGATAAAATAATTATTAGTGATGTTGTACATTTTATAATTTTTATAGGGAATTTCTAAAATAAAGATTTTCATTGATGGTATTTTGAAGAGTATTTTTAATTTATGGAGTTATTTATCAAATAATATATAGAAGTAGATATTTTTATTTTTTATATAGGTAGGTAACCTAATATTAAATGTACATTTTACAATTATTAATAAGGAATTTCAAATAAATATTTAGGAAAGTATTTTAAATTTATTTTTATTCATACCTATCATTAAAATAATATTTTATGAAATACTGTAATATATCCAAACTAATATAACATTAATAAAAAAAATTAAATAATTTAACCATCAGAAGCTAAAACTAAAATTATAAACGCAAAATAAATGTATTGTTTACCTTTTATTGGTATTAAATTGCGGTAATAATCCTGTTTCAGGGCACGTGCTGTTTCTGATGTCCAAGCTCGTTATGAATGCAATTGTAAGAGAACTCGTATAAATATCAACGAATACACACCTTATCTATACGTCACGTGCCATAGACCTTCGAATCTCACGACCTGGCACATACTTAGTATTAAACTTAAACCGTTAAGTGGAAATAGATGGAATTTAGTGTATTGGTAATATAATGTAATTAATATGATTTTATCTAAGTGTATTTATGTTAGTTTTTTAAATGAATCTTATTTTAGTGCACAAACACAATATTTATCCTCCCTAATTACAATAAAAATAAATCGAATTATTTTTACAATATAATAAGCTCTATGTCAACTTATTGAAATCAATTTTATTAAATAATAATTATGTATTTGATTACTACGAAATAAGAATCTTATAAATAGAATTTACTTTAAAATATGCCACTACTAAAACCACATATTACATAATTTTCCAATATTACATATTATCTTTCTTCATCGTAAATTACCAAGAAAGCATAACATTAACTCGCATTCTTTCCATAAATATAAAACCATGACCTACATTAATAAATAATTATTCAATATGGGTCTATTCTAAGCGTTATAAAGGCAACGTAAAACCCACTTTCACACGTCACGCGGGTATACTCATCTTTCCGGACCGTGACGTCACAAAATCCACGACATGATACTGTAACAACGTCCATTTTAGCTTGACCTCCCACTGTTTGATGATTCTATGTCCTATTAGTTCATTTTAAATTGGGCGTTTTTACTGAATCATCGCGGAAAGCGCACGCGAGCTTATTGTATTAAAAACCAGCTTTGTATTCGCAGACAAATTAGGCGGGCTTTTTATGTCGCTTTCTGCATGTATCTTTCATTTTTACTGCATAATAAACTTTTGACAAAAGGCTTTGTGTAGGTATTGATTAAAATGAAACCGGCTAAGGTTGTCCCATATTAGCTGTCCCACATGAGAAGGGTCTATAAAAAGTTGTATAATATTTTGTATTTTATTAATAAAATAAAGCTATGAAATATTAAATATAATTATATAATTAAAAGAACGTTGAATGCTTGTTACTAAATCATATCAAAACTACTGAACGTATTTTAAATAAAACTATAGGCAGTATTGTAGCTCATGCAACATAAGATAAAGAAATACCAGCTTTACTGAGCATAAAGGATTTCTGTCCAAAATATGTATACAAGACGAAATAAATAAATGTTTCCTTTAAATAAAAATGCATATTTATACTTTTAAAAGTTCCATCCTGTATAGGTATATAAAATACTTCGTAATATATGTATTGACTTAAAAACCCTAATAAAAATGAGTAATCTTTCTTACGAATAATGGCATACAGTGACCAATTTAAATATTAGGTAGGTATATCAGTATATTGCAGATTGCATGACCGAAATCGTTTTGTTTATCATAAAAAATATATCTATGCTCCTTTTAGCTATAAAAAATATATGTATTGATTTAATAATAATTAATTGTAGAAAAATTTATTTAATACCTCTTGGGGAAAGATAAGTATTATATAATTCATATAATAATAATTATAGTATCCGATGAAACTACATCTGAAGATATTGATATAGCCGGAAATGATGTGATCAGGGAACCGGAAGACAGTTGAAGGAACTTCTAACTAACAGTTAAGGATTTAACAATATTTTATTTTGCTCATTAGTTGATTTTATTGTATTTTACAAGCGTCCGTAGATCAAAACATATCACAGGATTTCCCGCGAATATAGGTATACCTTTGAAATATCAAATTAATATATTTTACATTAACTATAATTATAATGAATCGTATAAAAATCCTAATAATTACAAACAAACCTTTTGACCTCTTGGTAATTGGTAATAATTCATAATCAATCAAAAACGTTTTATAAAATATCAACAACGGAAAAATACTAAATTACAGTATTTTCATAGAGAATATCATAATTTTCACTTACAAAATAAGTATCAAACAAAACATTCTAATTGGTAATTTATCTTTCATCAATAACTTTGACATTTAAAGGAATAATAAATCAATTATCCTGGAAAATAACAATTCATTATTTATGGAAATCAAACACTTACAAAAATACTTCTTAAAATTATTTCACAGCTATCCTGGCTATATATGTATAATACTAGCTTACCGCCCGCGGCTTCGCCCGCTTTGTCTAAAACCTAATTAATAACCTTTCTCTTGAATCACTCTATATATTAAAAAAAACCGCATCAAAATCCGTTGCGAAGTTTTAAAGATTAAGGCATACAAAGGGACATAGGGACAGAGAAAGCGACTTTGTTTTATACTATGTAGTGATTATGCTAGTACTAAAAGGACATATATACTGAAACATTCTGCTATTCCCCTTTGTATAATTAAAATCAGAAAAATGATACAAAAATATTTCTCCAGTTCAGAGTTATTTAAAAGAGTATTTAATTAGAAAAATGATTCAGTTTGTGACGTTATTGTTTTATAATTCGCACGATATAAAACCTCGGATCACGATTCTTTATAAGATTCCTATCTGACCTTTAATTGTTTAGTATTAAAGGAAATATTGATCGTATTTAAACCACAGTCTCAGGTGCCTATTGTAATCTTCCATATTGTTATTCATAATATATATAAATCTCGTGTCACAATGTTTGTCCTCAATGGACTCCTAAACCATTTAACCGATTATAATAAAATTCGCACACCATGTGCAGTTCGATCCAACTTGAGAGATAGGATAGTTTTTATGAAAAAAAAAAAACGTAAACATGTAGGTACCACGGGCGAAGCCGGGGCGAACCGCTAGTCTTAATATATATAAATCTCGTGTGACAATGTTTGTCCTCAATGGACTCCTAAACCATTTAACCGATTATAATAAAATTCGCACACCATGTGCAGTTCGATCCAACTTGAGAGATAGGATAGTTTTTATGAAAAAAAAAACGTAAACATGTAGGTACCACGGGCGAAGCCGGGGCGAACCGCTAGTATTCTATATAACATGCTTCAATTGAAATACCAACAGAACTTTATAACACCTATATACTAAATACTAGTATAGTATATCCTATACAAAGTGGAACATGTTCTACACGCATTACTAGCGTTCTAAATCTTAGAAAGGAAAAATACAGTATAGTCGATTATTTATACCACATATTATATTTTTACAGTCTTGCTTCTAATGGCGTTACACAATTTTGAAAAAAGTTCGCTTGATTTAATGTTCTGATAAGTGAAATAATGGTTCCGATTTATTAAATAGATCTCAATTCTTTTTTCTCTTAGGAAGGTATAATGTTGAATTTAAGCTGTACTATAGATAAAAACGGGTATTAAAATTCATTTGTGGAACTGAATTGTTATTAACTTTTCTATTAAGCATTATAGAAAGAAGAGCAAATTTTATAATAAGGCCATTCTCCACCAGGGTTAATATTTGTCTAGTTATGTAAAGGCAGTTATTGATTATGCATTTAAAAATTGATACGACATCTTTAACATACACTGTTCAAGAGACAATTAAAACAATCATAAACTTAGTGCTTATAAAAACTGAGTATATTTTATAACTAGCTTCCGCCCGCGACTCCGTCCGCGCGGATGTCGGTCTTCGCGTGGATGGTTTATATTTTCTCCATTTTGAGTAACTCTGAAAATGATATCTTATAAATATCTATTGGACCCAAATACGGCTAGGCCTATAATAATACGCAACGTGTGTTCGCGGTTCTACAGAACAACGTCTATGGATAAAACTGAAAAATTAAGATTATTTTTTTTTTCTACGTATTTTTCCAGGATAAAAAGTATCCTATTTTACGCCCAGGATAATAAGGTATAATTATACCAAGTTTCATCGAAATCGAACCGGTAGTTTTCACGTGATGTCTTCACATACAGACAGACAGACAGACAGACAGACAGACAGACAGACAAAAAATTTTTTAATCACATATTTGGGTTTGGTATCGATCCAGTAACACCCCCTGCTATTTATTTTTTTCATATTTTCAATGTACAGAATTGACCCTTCTACAGTTATTATATGTATAGCCTCGTAACGCCCAGATACCTATTAAAAGGCATGCAGCTCGATAGTGGTACCGGCCCAAGCTGTTATCCAACTTTATGACATAAACGCCCACGGTACCTTTTTAAAGGTATCTGACAGTATCTGATTTTAAAACGCCGTAACATTTTAAACTACGCGCCAAATCTAATTACTGTTTTTTATCCGGCTACTGGAAAGTATGTTTTTGTGCCAATAGAAAAATAAAAATATATGTAATTTCCGGCGAAAAGTCTGGCCATCTTGACTGACTAGAGGACGTGGTAAGTTCAATCCATGATTATTGATGTAATCTTAGGTTTTTAACTGAGAGTATCTTACTCTGCTTGTTGACAAATAAGTAAATATTATAATTACATTTAGATTTACGCGAAAATAAAGAATATGCGTGTAAAATAACCTCGTAAAATCTGGATACCTTTTAGAAGGTATAAGAGTATTAACATATTATTGGATTTTAAAAGGTATAAGGGAATAAACCACTAATCAATTTGATTTGCCTTTGCAACTTATGATTTAGACCGTTTTCTCCTTCATAATATAAAGTAAATTATTTAGTCTGTTACAGAATCTTTTAGTACCTATCCTTTTCAGGTAACCCAATGAGAGATGAGCAAATAGATGAAGCTTAAAATCAGTCAGATATAGAAAAGTATGAACTATTTGGAGATGAGGATTACAACATAAACCAAAACCAAGAAAGCTCTTCCAGTTCTGAAGAATCTGAAAATAATAGTTTTTTTTTTATTAAAAACCAACTCTTATTTGCAAAATTAAGTATTTAAAAGTTCTATAGGAATATTATATCAATTTACCTACTATCATTCTGATTTTAAAAGGTATATGGGTTGCTATTATATAGTGTTTTTGGATCCAATTTAGAAACTTGTTAATTTTTGCTTCTGTCATCTGTTGGAAGTGGATTTCTTCTGATAGAAATCCTAAAACACGTGATAAACTAGCCTTTAAAAATAATAAGTACAGAAAATAATGATCATATTGTTCAAAAATTGATATTTTTTTCTCAGATTGTAAGTGTGAGATATGTTTTTGGTCATTAAAATTTTGGAAGACATGTATTAATCCAAATATTTATGTTCATTGTTTTTTGTAATATAAAATAAACCGTATATTGTCTACTGCTAATCAATAATTTCAAAAATACGAATTTTGCGAAATCGCGTTTTGTAATACATTAAAGCCCATATGCTTAAATAAAGAATAACGAATTTGGGGTTATTTAGTGTCTCAAAACCTTCCACTGACATACATTTACACGCAGAAAAAATCCCACGCTCATACGGAAATAATAAGGCACTTTTTTTAGATTTCATCACCTCTGGGTCCGCACCATGTGAACCTTTTAAAAGGTACTTGGGCTGCAAGCCAATGTTTGGTAAAAATAGCCTGGGCGTTACGAGGATAGATAGGACAATATAATTATATTATACCTAAAATACTTAGATTTCAGTTTAACAAAACAATTTTATTTAGGTTTAATTAATTTAATCTAAACAAAACAGTTTGATAGTATGGGAAATTCGTCATAATAACAATGCATGTTGTAGACTACGTAAATTCTTGTGATAAATATTACGGGAATCCAGACAGTTTCCGTGTTATCATTGTGATGTCAAAAGTTATTTATACAAATGCGGGCAATAACCCAAACGTTATAATATTATGAGTACCGTTAAACAAAGTAATATTTGTCTCATGATTAATGTCAATCGCTCTAGACTTTTTAAGTAGTTGTCATTTTTATTACGAACAGACATTTTTAGTGGATCCAAAGCTTTGTTTCGTAATAAGGATCTCTTCTACGATCATTTGTTTTCGTACCTATATATATTTTTGGTGTTCTTTTTTTATAACATCTACAAATTATTTTGTAGTAGAGTCATTATCACACAGTGAATTTACTCATAAAAGATCTATATTTAGAATTATTTGAAGTGGATACGTTATAAATACATTTTCATAACAAATTCCACGCCATTTAGCAGTAATTTAATCATGTTGAACAAAAAGACGAGAGGAAGTTGTTCCGTTGTTTTCGACAATCTAAACGTTAGATGTAAATATTTGATTCATTCATTTGTATGAGTTTTCGAGTTGTTTCTAACTTTTTCTAAATACATTTTAAGTACATTTTCCTTTTGATGTATCAAATGTCAATAAAATCACTGAGGAATGAAATGTAAAAATAACGACATAGGCTTGGTAACCTTATAAATATTGTTAAATAGGATATATATGACTTTTTAAGAATAAACGAGTCATGTTTACTAATGCGTAATTAATTTCCTGTAAACTATTGAGTATCGCAATTTTATCACGCCTGTGAGACATCCGATTTCCGCACAAAGATAACAAAATTCAGTACAAACTGTCTAAATGTCTCATTATTCAATAATCACATAAACGTTATTAATAATTATTAATTATCAACCGACTTAAAAACAGGAAGAGGCTCTCAACTCGACTGTATTTTTCTTTTTTGGGGCTTGTTTGGGAACCAATTTTGATGATTATTTTTTAATTTGAAATCCTTCGAATTGGTCAAGTTCTCATCCTCTGCAACAGTTGTTTTTTGTTAAAAAATAATAATTTTTAAATTTGTAATATAATTACATTACTATTTATACAATTCAACTGTACAATCTCCTTGTTACATTCGCAAGATGCTGAACTATGAAGCGGATATTGCTTGCGGTTTTGCCGAGAGTAATTTAGACCACAGAACCAACTATATGCTAACACGAATAAGAAATACATATATTTCAAATAAATTATGATGCGGTGGTGCGTATACATTATATTTATAATATATACCATCTTCAATGTGCAACAATACCTAATCGTGCAGTAAAAGAAGTTTATTTTCAGTTTTCATAAATCATAAATGTATTTTACAATATTATCAAATAATTATAAACTCGCATTATTATTAAACAGATTGTTGATCGGTGACAATACAATAATTTAATGAGTATAAATATTATAAGTCGTATTTCTTTCGTTTGTTCTGACAGTGAAGAATTCTTACTGTAAGAGTTCTAAAAGATTCCAGAAAGTATTATGATAGAGTTATACAATTGTGCAATAAAATCCCTCTTCTTTAAAATGCAAAGCTGAGAATAGGATTAGACTCTTTCTATCGTGTGTTACATTATCAATTATTGGGATAAATGAAGTCCCGCTTTCGTTAGTAGATACATTATTCATACTGTTTCACTTATCGATTTTCCTTACTCAAACGTAATCTCTTCACTAATACTTTACTCTACCAAAGATTGAACCTAGTCTTTTGGCTATAATGCCAAAAGCTACCCTCTGTACAAGATAATTTTTATGAATACTATGTTGTGCCATTAAAAAATAATATCTGAGAAAGATGTTCATGAAAAAGGTGTAAAGGTCCTAATAGTTACAGAGGTGTGCCAATTTAGAAAATAGTCACGTTTTATTCTTAAATGCTGAGAATATTAAATACCTTTGTTAGCCACTTTGAACAGAAATAACCTCTTTAAATGGTCAAATCTTATTTCAGATTAGTAGGATATTTTAAATAGAGTTGAGATTATAATATTAACAGGTAAAAAAGACTATGGTTTGAAATTTTATTTGATTGTCTTTTGTTTATTGTAATTAGTGTCTCAATGTGCTTATCGCAAAATATTATCCACCAAAGTTAGAAATGAAATAAATTTATTTGACCATTTATGTTTTACAATTCATGTACCTACGACAATTTATTTTGAGTAACGGCAGCGAAAAGGAGCGCGAAGTGAGTTTCTTACCATCAAATAATTCATGTACTTTCAATGAAGACAGGATTAATACCTTGCACTGATTCATATTCATAAATCAATATAATGATTACAGTTTCTGTAAGTTGTAAAGGATAATTTACGATCATTACGATTTTATGTGTATAAAGCGATGAATATGCTTTTATGTATTTTAAGCTTATATCCTATTTTATCCTTATGACGTAGGTTCAATATAGTGTTTGTTAATTTTCAACACGAAATAACATGTTTGATTCAAATTTACAGTATTTGTGCTGATTTTCAGTACCTAAGTAGCTTTAAATTGTAACTGGCATGATTATTATTAATCTTGACTTATAATATAATTGCGAATGTGTGTTTGTTTGTTTTCTTTCACGTCGCAACGTAACGATATTTGGCAAGTTAGTTCTGTGGTTTCGGTATGATTTTTTTGGCTGGAAATGGATACGAGGTGAGAGAGTGACATAGTTTAGTTTTTACCGCGGTAAAACATGTATTCCCACGGGAATTGCCTTTGACTGCACCAGCGAAACTGCGGGCTGAAAATATTAATATAGACACTCAAATTAAGAACAATTTTTGTAACTTGACATTAGAATTCAAATTGCCAAACCAACTAAAAATAATAATTATAAGTTTTAACTGTCATTAAACTAATTATTGAGAAAAAATGAACTCTGTTAAGGATAATAGAATAACAGTATTTCTTATAAGGTGAAATAACCATGAACTAGATAATATTCAAGAACTTAATATGATGAGTCGACAGGCGTTCTTTGTAAAAATGCAGGCGCGGTATTTTTTTATTGCTAGCTATTTTTTCTTAAGTGATAATAATCATTCCTCACTATATCTACAAGTATGTAGACAAAGGAAAGAAGGAATGAAAAAAAAGGAATACAAATGTTATTTCCTTCATAATTAAAAACAATTCGAGGCCAGTGAGTGCTCTTTGATCTTTTTTCCTTACCTGTAATAGTTGATCAAGGAGACAACAAGCAACAAGGAACAAGGAGCATCTTAGTTCTTCTGATATTTCAGTAAAGATAATATTATATGTAATGAGTGTGGTTTGTAGTTTGGCTTTATAAGTAACTAGCTGTGCCCCGCGGTTTTACCCGCAGTGCTCCACTCCTGTTGGTCTTAGCGTGATGATATACATAGCCATAGAATTTTCAAATCGGACCAGTAGTTCCTGAGATTAGCTCGTTCAAATAAACAAACTCTTCAGCTTTAAAATATTAGTATAGATTAATTTATTAATCGAATAATAATCTGATCGGACAGATTCTTCAAAACCTAGACCTAAACCTAAACTAACAAAGAAATGTATTTTTTATTTCATAAGTCTCCTTTTTTACTTATGTAATAGCAGTACACATGAAACTTAGATAATATCAATACTTGTTTCATTTATTTAAGTGACATAATTTATTGTGAAAGAGATATAAAAAAACAAGAAGACACTAACTTAAACTTGTGTCCTTTTATATTACAATGTTTGGAGTTCTTGAATTTTAAATAATTACAGTCGTTAAGTTGACTCTGCGAGGACCTGGGGATGGCATAGAATAAATGGCGTTCTTCATGTTCATAAATGCAGCAGTTAGCTATTATATTGAAGCTTGTAGACCCGCCTTACATATTTTAAATTCACATTACGGTGCAATTAGAACAAACGAGCGAATGCTCGTTCTAACCCAACCATGTATAATTATTTTAGTGTAAACAGGCCTAGAGAAACTGAAAACGAGTATTTGTTTACACTAAAATATCACGAAAAAATTATGCTCTTGCTCTAGCTCTAGCTCTATGTTCGTTTCGTCTAGATGCGCCATTAGAGTTTTGAAGTATTTGTGTTAGAGAAAGAAGGGAAGATATCCAAGGGAAGATAAGGCCTAAGGGAATAGCAATACTACCCATTTATAATTAGCTAGTCATATATATATATTATATTTATAATTAACTAGTAATTTTTATTCTTTAATTGTAATTAATCTGTAACTGTAATATTATGTTTACGTATTTAATAATACTTGTATGAACTCATAAGGGAAGGCACTGTTTTCTGAGACACAGGTAATAACCTAGTTCAGAAGGCAGAGCAAAATTGTGAACTGAATATGTAAAATATTATTTTATTTTATTTTATTTTACTTAAGACAACAGTTAAACTGACTGACAACATAATATTAATATGTACTTATTTAGCACAAAAGCCCAATCATATCCGGGAAAATTCGAGTGAAGCGGCGTCCAAGCTAGTTCAATACCGTTTTATCTTATTACATTCCAGTATCTCAATATTCTTATAAAAATAGTAGAACAACATGACTCGGTAATGACATGCGTGATAGTTTACGAGGAGAATATAAAATGAGTGTTATCATAAATCGCAAAGAATGCGCTCTCCGGTTACAAAATATGTAATAATAGTAGGAAAAATAGTTCCGATAATGTGCTTTTCTTGCCAGATTTTCTGCACAATATACATTACTGCTTCTTTGCATGAATATCGTATACCACAGTATGATTCAATATACGCGGTAATTATACGGAAAATCGGCATCGTTCTTTCGTATTATAAGGATTTTTTTATTTAATTTTCCCTTTCGTTCATTTTCTCGCTTATTTAAGAGCGTTTCGTAGAAATTCGTAGTCTGTTTAAAATTCAGGGATCCTCTACCCTGCCTTAGGTTTCAAACTATCATGTAATAATTATTGATTATGAGTTTGAAATTTCATTTGAACAATTTAAAATATGATTCGGTATTACATATTATTATGTGATATTAAAATTTGAAATACTGATCTAGGTTTTTAATAATTTATTTTCTTTAGAATCGCATAAAAACGACCAAATTATATAAAAAAAACACAAGGCAAAAGTTCATTGTACGCTTACTGGTAACAATAAGGAAAGAATTTATCATTTCTGTATATGAATTGATGACTAACATACGTATTGGTATTGTATCCTACTTAGAGTAATTTCATAATATGAGTGTTTCCTGTATATCAAGTTACCAATGACGTCATCCCATTCAATTTTGACAAAATAAGATAGTTGATAATTTAGGATTTTGGGGTTTGTTTTTGGGGTCAAAACTCATTAAAATATCAAAAAAAACATAATTTAAAATCAGAAATTATGAAGATTAATATGGTATATACGTATATTGAAAAATTACCGAAAGTGAAATAAGGTGAGACAATTTACGACTACAGAATCTATAATTAATAATTGCGATAAATTCATTATATTATAAACTCAAACTCAAACTCAAACATTCATTTATTCAATTAGACTACTATGTATTTAGTAGCACTTTCGAATCGTCATTACATAGGTAAGTATTTTTAACATTTACCACCGATTCGGAAAGCAGTATCTATGGAGAAGAATCGGCAAGAAACTCCATAAATATATCTCATCATTGTGTGTTTTTGAATGAAAAGCCCCGACTGAAGTACCAGATAATTATTATTTGTTATTATTATCTATAGATTATTTATTATGCAATCTACTTTTTACGATATAGAGCATTTTCTAAAGAACAACTAAGAAGTTTCTTGCCGGTTCTTCTCCATAGATACTGCTTTCTGAATCGGTGGTAATTGGTCAAAAATATGTTATGACTTATGAGTTATGATGATTCAAAAGTGCTTCTAGAAGAAGTTTCATTGAATAAATAAATGTTTGAGTTTGAGCTTCCTATATATATTTAAAAAAACTTTAACCATGGTCATAGCAAATATATTTAGTTCCAAAAATACTAATGTTAATTAAACATTATAGTTATTATGGGGAAAACCCATGGTCTAATTAAATATTTATATCGTTGCATTGGGTAAATATATTATTAATGACTAATAATTTATTTAATTCCGTTTATCCAAACCGAGATGATACAATACTTCCTTATTAGGTACATGAAGTAAATAAAATACATTATAATGTTCACATTTATTTATTTTCGAATTTATGGACTGACACATGCAATACAAATATAATGAGATAAAACATTAAGATTGCGGTGGTATTTTACAAAAAAATGCAGCTATATACACAGTTTTAATATATATTTACAAATTATTCTTAACTTATTAAATAATAATTATATTAGTCTTATATAATTAATTTTACAGAGCTTATCAACATTTATTAATAGGTAACTTATATAAATATTTACGTTGATTTTATTAAAATTTACTTCGTATTTGAAGCAGTTTTTCGGTACATTTTGCGACAAAATAATACAAAACCAAATTTAACTAATAATTACTATAGATAGATTAATCCTTAATCTTTAAATGGTAGCAATTTTTTAGTCGAAAATTTTGGTTTATAATATTATAAAAAATATTTTCCGTTGCCCTTTCACACAAAATTGACAATATCGTGCTGAATAAAGGAACATTTTTCTTGTATTTAATAAAATAAATTTATTGATTTAAAAATATTTTAAGTAAGCAGACATGTCCAACTCAAAAAGGTAGCAAAGAAAACTATCAAAATGTTACAAATAGGCTGAGAAAAAAATTAAAATCAAACCTTATTTTTTCACATATTTAGTTATAACGCGTGATACTTATTGGATTGAAATAAGGGTTATTTTACTGGCTCATCTTGATTTATTGCACAAAAATTTGTAATGAAATATTTTAGTCTGCGCTCGGCCACCGTTGTGAGTGGACACTGTGACGCTTGTAAGCAGCTCCTCGTTCACGAAAAGATCACTGTACGAATACAAAATATTTGACCTAATAAACTTGATCCTTCACGCATTCATTTTATTTATAGATTTTATACTTATGGGATTATAAATTTCATATTTAGTTTCTGACTTGATGGAGTGACCTGAAGGTGTACTTCAAAGACTGCTACTGGAACTAATAAACGATTAGAGCTAGGTGTGCCGAGTTTGGGCTCATTTTGTTAGTTATGTTGAGACCTTACCTCCAGACTTGATGGAGTGACCTGCAGGTGTACTTCGAAGACGGCTACTGGAACTAATAGACGGGTAGAGTTAGGTATGCCGAGTTTGGGCTCGTTTTGTTAGTTACGTTGAGACCATACCTCCGGACTTGATGGAGTGACCTGAAGGTGTACTTCGAAGACTGCTACTGGAACTAATAAACGATTAGAGCTAGGTGTGTCGAGTTTGGGCTCATTTTGTTAGTTATGTTGAGACCTTACCTCCGGATTTGATGGAGTGTCCTGAAAGTGTACTTCGAAGACTGCTACTGGAACTAATAGACGAGTAGAGCTGGGTGTGCCGAGTTTGGGCTCGTTTTGTTAGTTATGTTGAGACCTTACCACCGGACTTAATGGAGTGACCTGCAGGTGTACTTCGAAGACTGCTACTGGAACTAATAGACGAGTAGAGCTAGGTGTGCCGAGTTTGGGCTCGTTTTGTTAGTTATGTTGAGACCTTACCACCGGACTTGATGGAGTGACCTGCAGGTGTACTTCGAAGACTGCTACTGGAACTAATAGACGGTTAGAGCTAGGTGTGTCGAGTTTGGGCTCATTTTGTTAGTTATATTGAGACCTTACCTCCGGACTTGATGGAGTGTCCTGAAGGTGTACTTCGAAGACTGCTACTGGAACTAATAGACGAGTAGAGCTAGGTGTGCCGAGTTTGGGCTCGTTTTGTTAGTTATGTTGAGACCTTACCACCGGACTTGATGGTGTGACCTGCAGGTGTACTTCGAAGACTGCTACTGGAACTAATAGACGGTTAGAGCTAGGTGTGCCGAGTTTGGGCTCATTTTGTTAGTTATGTTGAGACCTTACCTCCAGACTTGATGGAGTGACCTGCAGGTGTACTTCGAAGACGGCTACTGGAACTAATAGACGAGTAGAGCTAGGTATGCCGAGTTTGGGCTCGTTTTGTTAGTTACGTTGAGACCATACCTCTGGACTTGACGGAGTGACCTGAAGGTGTACTTCGAAGACTGCTACTGGAACTAATAGACGATTAGAGCTAGGTGTGCCAAGTTTGGGCTCATTTTGTTAGTTATGTTGAGACCTTACCTCCGGACTTGATGGAGTGACCTGCAGGTGAACTTCGAAGACTGCTACTGGAACTAATAAACGATTAGAGCTAGGTGTATCGAGTTTGGGCTCATTTTGTTAGTTATGTTGAGACCTTACCTCCGGACTTGATGGAGTGTCCTGAAGGTGTACTTCGAAGACTGCTACTGGAACTAATAGACGAGTAGAGCTAGGTGTGCTGAGTTTGGGCTCGTTTTGTTAGTTATGTTGAGACCTTACCACCGGACTTGATGGAGTGACCTGCAGGTGTACTTCGAAGACGGCTACTTGAACTTATAGACGATTAGAGCTACGTGTACCAAGTTTGGGCTCATTTTGTTAGTTATGATGAGACCTTACCTCCGGACTTGATAACTAACAAAACGAGCCCAAACTCAGCACACCTAGCTCTACTCGTCTATTAGTTCCAGTAGCAGTCTTCGAAGTATACCTGCAGGTCACTCCATCAAGTCCGGAGGTAAGGTCTCGGCATAACTAACAAAACGAGCCCAAACTCGGCACACCAAGCTCTAATAGTCTATTAGTTCCAGTAGCAGTCTTCGAAATACACCTTCAGGTCACTCCATCAAGTCTGGAGGTAAGGTCTCGACATAACTAACAAAACGAGCCCAAACTCGGCACACCTAGCTCTACTCGTCTGTTAGTTCCAGTTGAAGTCTTCGAAGTACACCTGCAGGTCACTTTATCAAGTCCCGAGGTAAGGTCTCAATATAACTAACAAAATGAGCCCAAACTCGGCACACCTAGCTCAAATCGTCTAGTAGTTCCAGTAGCAGTCTTCGAAGTACACCTTCAGGTCACTCCATCTAGTCCGGAGGTAAGGTCTCAACATAATTAACAAAACGAGCCCAAACTCGGCACACCTAGCTCTACTCGTCTATTAGTTCCAGTAGCAGTCTTCGAAGTACACCTGCAGGTCACTCCATCAAGTCCGGCGGTAAGATCTCAACATAACTAACAAAACGAGCCTAAATTCGGCACACCTAGTTCTACTCGTATAATAGTTCCAGAAGCAGTCTTCGAAGTACACTTTGGCAAGTACTTGTTTACCAGTCAATCACTGTCCAATGAAATTAGGTAAATGGTATCATCTACTTTTGTGGCCATTCAACGTTACAAATAAATCAAAGTAAAGTTAAAAAAAAAAAACATGGCAATAAAAATAAGTTCAAATATCAAGTCGTGTCAGTTTAGTCATAATTTCGTCGTTTCTCGCATTTCGCTGTGTGTGTGAGTCGTGCACGTGTAGTAGTAAGACTCAAAACCTAAAATTATTGATGCGCGTCAATTTGTATATGCGTCCTTAAATAAATACTTATAAAAATATGATATGAAATATAATCGTAACTAAACAACTTATTACTTACCTACTCATTGCATATAATGTTATTGAAACCTTAAAAATAAAATTTCTTAACATTTAAACAGCGAATAATTATATTTTACAAGTCACATATACTTACATACAATTTATCCCAGTTTAAACCTATTCACAATAGTTCTTATCTCATCTCTATACGACAACTTACTAATTTTTGGAAACATAATAATTATCTTACTAATAAAGACGGCAAATTATACCAACATAGCGAATATTATTATCGTAAACACAGTCAGAACAATAATATAATTTACATTATAATTAGCATTACAATATATTAATCATCACATCCGACTAGACGATAATCACAATAGACTATTTACATCTTTGGTTCGTTCTTAATCTATATATTTAAATTATTTATTTATTCTTCATTGTATACACAGTAAGAAATATATATGAAAAAAATAAAAATAAAATATATACAATTGTAGGCTATGAGCCATTTTTCCAAGCAACCGTGGGGAAATCATAAAAATTAAAAATACTGTAATAACTTCTAATAATATATATGTCTTTTCTTTAAACTTTTATCTTGTAATACATTTCTCATCGACATCAGTGAGGAAAACGTTGGAATCTCTGACGGTCATGATGGTGACACCGTCCCCACTGTTCCTGGATATTATGATATTGTTTTTCTTTTTGCTTCCGTAATCGTAGTTTGAAATTACGACGCTCTCTGTGGGATTCCTGTAATAAAATCGGATTTTATGAAAACATTCTTCTCAATGAGCAGTGGTGGCTCAGTGGTGAGATCTCGGACTTCGAATCGATAAGTCCGGGGTTCGAGACCAGACGAGCGCGCAGGAAATAAATTGATTTTTCAATTTATCTGCGCATGTTGTAACATCACCACTGCTCGAACGGTGAAGGAAAACATCGTGAGGAAACCGACATGTCGAAGAATTAAAAAGTTCGACGACATGTGTCATCCGCCAACACGCACTTGGCCAGCGTGGTGGATTATGGCCTGTACCCTCATAGGAGGCCCGTGTCCCAGCAGTGGGAACGTATAAAATGGGCTGATGATGATGATGATGATGATGATGATTCTTCTCAATTGGATTTACCTCTACACAATGGGCAACGTTGGCCCAACAAATAATCGTCGATGTTTGCCGCAATTATGGCGATTATGAAAAAGCATCTACAATAACGGCTGATCACAGACATTTAGGCCATCTACACTATCGTGATTGCCTCTGCTCGTCCAACGCTTCTACAACACATTATGTATTTCAAAACACAAACAAGAAAATAAGAAATAATTGAAATCATATTATTTATTATTTAAATCTTCATCTATTGCTCTATTGAAATTATGCATGAAGCAAGGTATTGACTAATCAGATTCAATAGTTTTAATTACTTTCCCATAATAATTACTTGTTCGTCGACAGAATTATTTTTAATATATCATATAAATATTAAAGATTTCAAGGGATTATATCAACGCAATTTATTCATTATATTATTTTCCCGACGTTTCGCACACTTTGCAACGAGCGTGGTAACGGGGAGACTTTCTTTGACAATCTTAAATTTCTAACGGTAAAATTTTATTAGTAAGACCACGGTCTTACTAATCAAATGTTACCCATTCGCTTTGCAATGGATTAGTTATTGCAATAACCTGTCTTGTTTTGATTGATATTTCATGTGAGCAAGAGCAGGACACAGCTATGGTAGAAAATGGTAGAAATTGTTTAACTTTTTATTAGCAAGGCCGTAAATGTATAATACTCGCGTAAAATCAAACACTAGAAAATACTAAGATTACGACTGTTTAACTTGCATCTATGAAGGCAACCCGTATTATAGTAATAATTTATTAGATAGAGCACAAAGGCAGAATTGAGCCCACTTAGTAACTTCCAGCTTTAATCCTGGAAACTTTAATATTTATCTCCCGAAGTTTATTTGATATCGCAATCTTACTCTAGCAGGATTTGTGTAAAAGTAAAGTTGACATGCGATTTATTATACTTTGTCTTTATTTGGCGGTTGCTTAAACATTATTTTAATATTAGTCAGTAAACATTATGATAAGTCAATAATTCTATTTAAAATTTTATTGATTTCAGAACTTCTTGATCATATTTTCAGAACTCTATTGCAAAAGGAAATAATTGCAGCTTCATAAAATCCAGAAGTATAATAAAATATAATATTTGATTTATTAAAACCTATCTAGTGAAGAAAATAAACAACAAAAGTATTAAACCTTGCATTTCCTTGCATTTAATAAGACAATCTTCTAAAGATCGCACTTAGGTATTAAGACATAGCATAAATTAGTAATATTCGTGCTAAGCCAACAATAGTTGTGAATAAGCAAGGATTTTACCTCATTTTTACGGACGTGTTAACTCAACGGATTGCGGGAACATGATTTTGCATGCATTTACATACTTTACTTACTTTATAAAAGTTTCGCATGTTTCAAGTTTGTTATTTTTCTTTAGAATTATTACAAGGTATGTATTAGCCTCTATTACAAACTGTGCCTACATTAAATTATGATCGAGTTATTCACTATGGGGTCTAGCATTCTTTTTAATTCTTAAATGCAGGACACAAAAAATACAGAAAATCAAGAGTGAAAATAGTATATACTGTAATAAACTAGTGGATTTTGTTGCCACCTATAAATTCTTCTCGATCGTTTACGTATTAAAAAATATGACCACTCTATTTTCATATACCTACATAATGCAAAATTTTAGTACCAAGCGATTTTAGTCCGAAATAAATCAAGAGAATGTGGGGCAGCCACATTTAGTAGCTACTAAACATTAAATAACCCTTTACTATATCTCATATGCTACATTCCTACTACATTACTAATTCTCCACTCTGAGTCTATACTCAGTATACATTACTACATACTACTCTTTTACATTGCCCTCTATCTTACCTATTACACCGCAACCGCTGCGTACTCCTAAAGGACGTTTCACACACCGCAGTCCTCGACAACCGGGAACTACAAGTGGGGTGTAATGCTGTGCGTTGGCAGCAGAGGTACCGATTAAAGTGCTGTCTGAAGACGCCACTAACGCAGTACAATGCGACTGGATTCACGCAGGAGTTGAGGAAGCTGGAAGAAATCCTATGTTTTTGGAACGGTTGGTGTAAAAAATGAAAATGATTTATTCACCTTCATTATTTTAGAATTAGAAGGTGCAAATCGGATAGTTTCAAAAAGTGACTGTTTATAAATGTTTATATGAATAGGAAGGTTTGAAATTGTATTTTAAAATCGCTGGGCATACTTACTAGGCAGCTGGCCCATAGGCCACGAAGGCAAGTTAAATGGTTGTTAGTCAGATTTGAGTATAACTAACATATTATTATATCAGTATACACTATATGCATGGAAATTAATGTTTATGTAAGTAAGGGAAATACCAGCAATATGGAGAATGCTTACAGAGCCGTTTTCAAATGTGTATAATATATGGTAAAACATACAATTTTCAAGGGCGTCAGCAGCTGTGGAAATTGTAGGCTTTTACACGTACCCTCTGGGTATATGTAGATAACTGAAACCTGTATTACATAATTTTGCAGACAACGTAAAAAATATTGTTTTTATTTTTTTCTCAAAATAGTATCGTTGATGAGGAAATTGATAAATATTTAGGTCAATTAATTATTAGTGTTCGAACCAATGATATTATATATAGAAACAAGAGGTAGATACCTTAAGATACGTTACCAACGCACCAAAACGTAAACCGTGAATTGGTCCTAATTGGGACCAGTGGAATCAGTCAGATTGTGACTTGTGACAGCGAACGTACATGCTGATATAAACGTTAAAATTATCAATAATGCCTTCTTGTGTGTTCAGAAAGTGCACAAATTACGATAATAAAATATAGAAAGATAGAGGGATATCATATCACAGGTAAATGTATTAAAATATTATAATTTTAGAGCAAAAATAACAATTTGCAATTATTAATGAATGACACTTGCTTGACACTTGTATTGAAATAATGAAAGGGATAAAACACTGTTTCAATCACTAGTGTGACAAAGCTAGCGCACACTGTGTTCAAAGATTATCATGTAGATACGATTATTGAAAATAGAACGGTTATTTTATTAATTTCGATTTGGGTAAATACTTGATTATTTTTATATTTAAATCCACACAGTGCATGTAATTAACAAATATATCTATTTATTAAGTATATACAATGAAATCGTGATGGCAAAAATGTTTGTTTGCAAAAATGATGTTGAATATACGTATATATTAAAGAAAAGATTATCGCTACTGACGAAATATGCTATTTGCTTTTCTGTAATTAGCTATTGAACATAAATTTTATTTGTGTTTTAGATAAAAAAGGCTTATACTTCATCCTTTCTTTTATTTCATACTTTTTTTCATCTAGGCACCACTATTATTATATCCTACAAGTTGGAGTGATGACCTTGTACGGGTTCCGGGAACTGCCTTAAAACGAATAGCGTAAGATCGGTCCGTATGGAGTTATATAAGGAGGACTATGCTCAGCAGTGGGTGTTTATCGGGTGAAATGATGATGACCGAAAACGAACACCACAGCTAGTAATAAATGCTTAATACAGTTATATCTCCAAAAAAGTATTTTTCATTTTAATAAAACTTCATAATAATAATTAAATAGTAAATGAAATTGTCACATTTGTTTACGTGTGCAGGAAACGAAACATCTATAACATTGAACCTTCTGTGTCGTTAGTCTATGCCAATTGCCATGGCAACTATTTGTTTATTTATATTTAATTGGTGAATTCTTATGACTTTTGCTTACACCTGCGCGGAAGTGACAAACTATCTTTGTCTTTTTTGTTTATATCATTTTAATAAAGCCATCTCTCTTATACAGTCTGTCAATGTAATAAATTAAGTAAAATGAAACTTGTATTTGTGTGTGCCTGACACTGCATATGAAGCATTTTTTTTGGATATATTGTGAGTAAGATTGTGAGTATATAACGTATCTATACATAAAATATCATTGGTTCGAACTTATCTTGTCGTTTTTATAACATGCGTTATTAGTTCTAATTTTATCTATATTCGTAATAGGGTTTAACCACAGTTGTGGTAATGTCCTAGATATTTTTTAGAATAACATGACCTATAAGAATAATTGATGAGCCTCTTTAAAATAATAACGCATCCTACTAATATTATATAAATGCGAAAGTTTGTGAGGATGTGTGTGTGTGTTTGTTACTCTTTCACGCAAATACTACTGAACCGATTACAATGAAATTAAGCACACATATATAGGGTAACTTCGATTAACACATAGGATAGGTTTTATCCCGGCGGAAAGCTAGTTACTGTCTACATTTCAATAATACACAAATATCTTAGTTGAATCTTCGCAAATTTTCAATGCAATGTCTTTGAAGGTTTGATCTTTGTTAGTCAATATCCTACTTAACCCATCTTACCTAGAACGAGGCTTCTTAGTGATGAAAATGAAAAAGTGTTGGAATCTAAATTTAATTTAACTCCAGTAAGAATAACGGAATAACTTCGATACCAAGAATTGATTTCGTCGTCGAAAGATTGTAAAGTCTATATACAATAAGATTAAATTTTTCTGGCTCGTTAGATTCTATTCGGACATTTTACGTGAACTGTGATTTATATATTTTTCTTTTCATGTCACCGGGTAATGAAAAGATGTGTATTTTGTCTAACTTGCGACGCCATTATTTAAAAATACCTTCACAGTTATATTATCAAATCAATCGATAATTATTCATGTAAAAGAATATAAAACGTGAAATTAACATCAATGGTATCGTATGAAATTATTTTTCTGTTACTTATAAAAAATACTTAAACACATTTTAAAACAAAATACATAAAAAAATATCGCCTATCTATCTCAAAGTTATTTAAAATTACTTTAATTTTTCAGACTATAAAATTGATAACTATTTTTGCAATAGATATTGAACTAAAACTAAAAGGTTTTATTGAACATTCCGGTTAAGTAATAGCAGCAGGTTGTTCAAACAGGCGCTATTCAATTTACTTTTATCTCCCATTTAACCAAACCCCGATCGGATTCCGCATATTGGTTCAATCTAACCACACACAAATAATTGACTGAGCCATAACGTTGCAATAATTTTTCCTCACTAACTTTGCTAAACTTTGCTTAAAGTTTTTTTTTTGCCAATTAAAAATATTGCAGACATTAATTATTACCAAAGATAAAAAAATATACCGACCGAATTGAGATTCCTCTTTTTTGGAGTCGGTTAAAAATCAAAGTTAACATACGATAAAACAAAAGAATAAAATGAAATAAAAATTTGTTCAGTTTACCTACATTAAAAAGAATCGCAAACTCTAATAATATTGATAACCGGTATTTATATGTTCTATTTAGTTTTAAAAGCATATTAGACAGATTTTCGCACTTATAATATTAAAGTAATTAGCATTGTGAATTAGAATGGACTAAATTCAGCTGAACTACTTGAAATACAAGTGCGTCATTGTCATTTGCGTAAGCATTAGGAATAAACATAATGTTAAATAAAATAGGACTGCGTTTATCGTTAATATGTTCATGGGTTTATTTTGGGTAAAGCTTCGAAATAAATTTTAATTATAATTTTATTCTCCGTCAAATATGACGAACAAAGTGTTAAGGATAACAGGAGGAGTTTAACCGTGAAAATTATTTCAACTTTCCGTGGTGAGACCTCTGAGATCTCCTTTAATTTTATGGGGAAAACTTTCTGTTAAATTTGTTTTGTTTGGGCTTTATCATTTCCGCATACAGATTCACCCGTGAATGTAATTAAATACTTTCGCAATCAGTCTTATGGCCGCTGTACACGGGTAGAGTAAACGGTACAGTAGAGCGGTAGAGTACCAACTATCCTATATTATACTAATGTAGACACTATTGTTAGAGTACTAAAATTTCTACTAAAACTGAGTACTGAAAACTGGTAGAGTAGTATGCTATTTCATTATACCGTTTACTTTACCCGTGTACAGCAGCCATTAATGCTTTAGTTTAAAGAATGTTAGATTTAGTATAATTTGTTAATAAAAAATAAAAAAATAGTGTTTTACGCAGCAGAAAATATATCGACAGATTTTTTTCCATATTTTAATCATTCTGGTTATTTAACAAAGCTATTACTAATATCAAAATTCATACAAATACACATTGTTATAGTTAGGATATTATAAACATTCTCCACATTAAATCAAGGGGCTCTACAAAATAAGCTCTCATAATGAGCGTTCCAACTTTTCCAAAAGAGCATCAAACTTTTGAGTCGAGTTAAAATGTAAATTACTTAGGAAATATCCTTCATCATACTAATATAAACTTTCTCAGTTTTTCGAACGTTACCTTAAACAGAATCCCATTATTCTGAGAGCGTGGATCCAATCGTTGTAGTCAGTTTGAGCGGTTGGTGAGAGATAGAACCACATCTCCAGAGCATGGTAGGGTAGGAAGCATATGAAAAATACTGAAACAAGAAAAAATAATTAATTATTCTTAAAATATACTACGTATGGTATGGTACTGTAAGACATTCTAGTATCGAATTTACAAGTAACATTTAGTAAGTGTCGATACACAGCATTGTTAAAATATTGTTATTATTGCTATTTTTAATCTATTCAAAACACGTAATGAAATAAAATCAAGTTAAATTAAAAATTCAATTTGTTCAATTTAATATGTCAAACAGCGAATAATAAGGAGCATTCAAAAAAATTCTTGGATTCGTGGGCGTTTCCGGAGCTTTCGGATTTAATTTTCTTAAATAATGATAACATTTAATTTGGTTTTCAACTCAAATTGTTATCTATTATTGTAGTTTTAATGAAAAATGCTTGAATCGAAAATTATTAGTATTTTCAATTTTCAGTTTATCAAATTTAATGTAATATTATGATTGGTTTAACTTTGGCGGTATAATAATAACTTAATGGATATAATATATGTGAATCTACATGACTACATCTCTCTTTTCATTACAAACGCTTTGTTGTACTGGAATAATCACACAACTGATAGTCTTTCCATCTATAGTATCCTGATAAAAAGCCTTTATTCAATACAGTAATCTTTTTCTGGGCCAAATTTATTTCAGATCTGATCTACTATTTTTAATTTTAGACGTAAAACGTAAGAGCACCAAACATTTTATATAGCCATCCCACTTTCAAAAACTTTCACATTTTTCATAATAAGGTGACAAATGCGAATCCAGGAAAATTACAAGGTCTGCTAAAAGGTAACTGTAAATTATAAAAGTTCAATATGTTTTACCCATATACAGTCAAGCTGCTAATTTCTTTCAATTCACTTTGAGTGCAGTGTTACTTATGTTTAAACAACATTGAGTGATTATGTTTACTTAGCGGCGATGAGATATTGATTAATGTTTCCTTAAAGGGCAGGGCAAAGGCTTGGGGACATTAGTGCAACGTGCACAAACAGCACAAACCTACATACATACATACGTCATGTATACATATTGTATGTATGTTGGAAATGTACGGGAAAAAAAGTACTTTAGATACTGGAGATTGCAAATTTGGCAGCCAAGAAACATTCCTTTATTTATTTTAAAAAAATCGAACTGCTTATAAAGATTTGTTTTGATTGTATTGGAAGAATGAAAAATCAATAGTGATTATTTTTGGCTACTTCGATTCCACGACATGGAAAGTTTATTTTCGATAATCTCAATCTCAATGCACGATGCTTCAAATGATTAATGTAATTTGAAGAAATGTAAAAAATATGTTGTTCGAAACTGAAAAGATTTTTATTTCTTTGGCCGAAGCAGTTTACAACTGCCGGTATGAAATATAAAATTATTGAAGTACTGAATAGCCCATTTATCGAGGAAGGCTTTAGCCACAGGCTTTAGCTATATAACTTTACGCTTCGTTCAATAGAAGTGGAGCATAGATGAAATGTTGAAAATTACGCGGGAATTTCCGCGTTTTATCGACTCCTACGCGAAGTCGCGGGCAAAGCTTATCATGTAATATTATATTAGTAGTAACTCAAGGATAATTTTAATTTCGATCAGATACGTCATCCGATAACATATTATTCAGTTTTTTTTTTGGTAGAGTAAAGAGTTACTTACTCTACTTTTATAATATAATAATAATAGTATAATACTACTAAATATAATATAGAAAATGTATACTTAAACAAATTAAAAATATTAGGTTTGAATAGATGTTTGTATGATGTAGAGTTTTCCCAAATAATTAAATTCAAAGTAGGAACAGAACTAATCTACTAAATCACGACAACACCTACTCGATTATGTACCATATATCTTTTAATTTTTATATACAAAAAGGTTAATCGAACTTCCATATAATCCCAAAAACCCTGGCCTATTGTTAAAACTACCAATCTATGGAGAATAGTGGTTTGAGCTAGGTTCCCTTTGTCTACGGAATACCTAATACCTACAATGGATTAAACACTACCTATTGTATGATCATAATTGGTTTTTCATAGTAATAAAGCCGCGGGAAGATTAAATAATTATGTGAGTAAAAAGAAATATTTATTTACATCGCACCAAATAGTTTTTGCGATAATCCTATGTTTGAAGGGATATTGAAAACCTTTTAGGAGTTTTGAACTATTTTTTCTATAAATATTCAATTAGTCTGTGAAAATGTGCGTGGTCGTCAAACCTTACAAACACTTCGTAGAAATCAAGTTTTTTTTTTATTTCTTTATTGTAAAAGTTCTAATAACTGGATATCCTTTTTCTAGATGACTTTTACGTGATATTAATCTCTATACAATCCGTAAAAAAACTGAAAATAAATCAGTATGGATCCTATTCATAAAAGTTTAATTAAGTATATATACTTATAAAATTACAGATATATTACAAAATTGTGTAAATGTTATGTTTATTCAATTTATTAGGTTCATAATTTTAAGATGACAGAAAGCCTGAACTTGATTGATTATTAAGAGGGCTTATTCAATTTAACGCAAGTCAAAATCTCCGCGATCTATTACGATAGATCGCGGCTTGCGCTATCCTTTTACTATGAACAGCATAGGTCCACAGGAGAGCGCCGAGCAACATGTCCTCTCTCTGGAAAGGCTCGCTGCCGACTGATTTTAATCGGGTCGCGCGCAGTGTTTTATAGTACTTTAAAAAAAATTGTAGAAAAATAATAGAGGTACCTTAGTTGATTTTTTAAATTTTATCTTATAAGTAAGACGTTCTTTTATTGCAATATGTAAAAATTATATTAAACTAAGTCAAATATCTTGGTGAAAATAATCATTTTGTCGACTATAATTTCTAAAAAAATTCACATTGTTCGGATTTTAATTTCGTAAGTTAGGAGTCCAAAATAAAAAAATCTTTTAACTAACTATTTTAATAAGGATTTTTGCAGTTAGTTAAAAAAAATTGTGTGTTAGATCTGTCAGCGATTTCAGATATTTTTAGCTTCGAAATTGACACTAAAAGCGAAATCAAGTAATCATCGGCTCAGTTATCTTGATGGTATTCACAAATACTGTATTAATTGAAAAAAACTCTTAATTAACTATATAGACAATAAAATTTCCTAAAATTATTAGTAATTCATATGTTTGTAAGATAAGTGGTTGATGGACAATCTTGTTTGAAAAATCACATATTTGAGCCAAACAGCGCACGGACCGCGTACACGGCCTTAAGCTACATTTAGTCGCGAGAGATTATTTATTCCGAACCTAATTTCGTAAGATAATAATTTTAAGTTTGATGTTTTGATATTTGGTGTTTTAAGAAATAGGAAATTAAAATAGGAACTTTAAATATGTACAAAATATTTGATAGTTTAGTTTTATAACATTCATACAGAAGACGCAAGTTCCAATTTTTTCACTTGTTTAATTTGTATCTTCAAAATAAACATTACTTATAAATATTACTATTAATAGTTGTCAAATCACACTTTAATTATTTTAGTCACAATTAATTATTTAGACGAGTGAGTTTCAGTGAACATTTGGGCTCAAAATTTCAAAGTACTTTAACATGTTCTTATCATCAACGAACAGGGAATATTGCTTCTGTGACAGTTGTTATTCATATACTATGAGGATTGATATTTGTAATTTATGAAGATTATTATCCATTCAATGTGGTGAGAACTGAATAAGAGAATAAATGAAATCTACCAAACTGTTAATGCTACGTACATTCTCACAAGCACATGTTATTAGAAAAAAATATAAACATAAAATTATCATCTACCGCGTGCTCGCGAGTAACCTACGAGCCTTTACAGAATAGAAAAATTATGCCTTTTTTAAGCATTATTACATTTTTTAAATATTTACTTGGACTTTATGTCTAAAATAAATGTTTACAGTAAGAAAATATAGTTTACTGTCCAATCCCAAGATATTTTTTCTATACTTAGTATATAGAAAAAATATCTTGGGATTAGTTTAGTTTCGATATTATATTTACTTTCGAGCTCGAACGCCATCAAAGAACGCACGCGATTATTACAGCTGTGTTAGCGTCTAGCACCGCGTAGCGGTCTAACCGGTCTCTCAGTGCCAGAAATATATGATAGCGAGCCTCCCCTTAAGCTATTATACAATTAACTCACCAATAACAAAAATAAGCACCATACACGCTACAGACTTCCTCGCCTTCGCCTGCGCTTCGCCCTGTCCCGCGTGTAACGCGCCGGGCATCTCCCGCGTTCTCACAAGTTACCGGCGAGCTTTTAACGAATATAGGAACTCACAATGATAAACCTATTATACAATTAACTCACCAATAACAAATATAAGCACCATACACGCTACAGACTTCCTCGCCTTCGCCTGCGCTTCGCCCTGTCCCGCATGCAACGCGCCGGGCATCTCCCGCGTGCTCGCGAGTAACCGGCGGGCCATCAGCGAATAGAAAAACGATATCACAAGCAGCGGTAGCGCGTAGTATATTATCGCTTTTGCGAGTGTCATCCATCTGGAAAGATGTGTAGTGGTAGAGAAAAAAACAAGAATTTTTGTTAGGATATATTTTGCCAAAAGCATAATATTTAAGGTGAATTAAATAAGCATGGAGAATACACCAAATGCGAGAGTTCTCTCTCTGGCGAAAATGGGAACTGCTATGTCTATATAACACAGCTCTGATTTTAATAAGTTTCATATTATATTTACAAAGATTTAAAAGTAGGTATACAATTTTAGGACAGTTGCATATCTAGCAATCACAAAATAAATTGTGATTGGTTCATATAAATAAAATCATTTTTTTATCATTTTTAAGTATTAGCGTCTGCTCGATAGTATAATTGTTTATGGGAATATGTGCGCGATACTTAGAGTAGGCGTTAAATTTTAAGAAGCGGTCGTAATTTTGTGAATATGTTATTTTTAATGGCGTAAGTCTTCAGTTATCTCTATTTTGTTTTACATATGTTTGTAATAAAGTCGTAGAAATTAAATTTATTTATCAAAATAAATAAAACCTTAATGTTTTATTATAGTTAAGTAGTATCTACTACACTTTCTTTAGAATATTACCATTTTGGATGTAGTAACATAAAACGAAGCAAGATGCTATAAGCATAATGAACCAACATGAGAACACTATTAATTTATATACCTACATTTACTGCTCCATCATATTGTTTATGGATAGATTCTAATAAAATTACATTCATGGAGTTTCCGCGCCGGAAAACTAGACTGAACTTGAAATCCGCTAACAGTGAACTTTCATGAATAAATAAATATTGTATACCATTAATAAAGAGAATAATTGGTCTATTTGAGAAAACTGCTATAATTCAAGAGATTTGTCATTGAGTTACGGCTTTAATTATCATAGTTATTCCTAACGTTATATTATATAATCTCAACACAAACAACATAACAAACTACACAACGCATGTAAATACAATCTACGCGAATAAAAATATAAAAATAAACTGTAACCGTAACATATCTGGGACATATCACTTACTTGGGATAATTTTTCCATTCCAATGGATACGGGGAACAGTACAAAATGGTCACATTATTATGTATTTGTGCTGTTATTGTGTTGGAGAACATGGCAGCAGGGGCCGCGAATATAAGAGCAGCACCCCAGATAAATGTTGCGCAGACTAATGGAAGTTTTCTTAACTGTAACAAATGTATGAATTAGTACCTAGTAGTCGCTTTTCGTGACAAAGATATAGACATAAAACAAAAATAAAATATGTAGCTCGATATATTTTTCAAACGTGGTCAAATAATTTAGTACAGTTTAAACGTAATAACAAATCCAAATGTACAAGCAAGAAATCTGTGTTGTTATTTGATATATCTCTACTATATTATTATAAATTCTAAATAACTAATAAATACGAAAATAACTTTGCTTGTTTGTCTGTCTCGTCTTCACTAAGTCTTGTCTAAACCACTGCAACGATTTGAATGAAAAAAACTGAAGAGTGAAAGATGAAGCTTGAATATTTGATAACATCCAGCGACTTTCATTCAAGATTGTTTATCACGAGTCACGACGCGACGGTTCAAACCAGTTTTCAGTGAGAAAACAGTTTTTAAAAACGTTTCATTTCTTTTTCGAGTTAAAGAATGAACTGTGATGAATTAAAAGTATATTTAAATTTGTGGTTTTATTTTTATTTAAGCTTAATATTGTAGATATGCAACGTGCTGACAAAAGGCTTTCTTAATAAATATGACAAAGTACCAATATGATGACTTTTTCGCAGCCAAGCTCTTTATTAGAGACCGTTCAAGTAACCGAAATGAATTTTATATCATTCGAGCATGAGGAATGAAATATGTTTCATTTGTACTACTTAATATACTTACTACATCTAACCCATAACCTATTACTCTCCTCTATGATCTAAACTGAGTAAATTAATTGATATAGTGGGTAGTAATACAAAACATTATGCATATTAATGAAAATTGAAATTACTCCAGTAGCCGAACACTAACATATTTAAGCAATTAGATTCTACACTATTTAGTATTCCACAACTCCTGAAACTAAACTTGAAATAATAAATCCTACACAATTTGTAATTTTCTTGTGGGATTCTAAACTAAGCAACGCAATTTGTGAACAGCTACATAATAACAAGGTTTTTTTTTGTGAAAACAAACAAAAACTAGGACACAGCATATATAATAGTAAAGGACAAAGTGTGACTGACCATAACAACATTAAGGCGTAAATATGTGATTTATTTTATCTAGTAAACAAAGTACTTTACTGTATTTAATTCATGTTATTCTATATTATAACTAGTGGTCCGCCCCGGCTTCGCCCGTGGTTGGCGTGGTTGGTTGGCATGTTTAAACTATCCTATCTCTCAAGTTGGATCGAACTGCACATGGTGTGCGAATTTTATTATAATCGGTTAAGTGGTTTAGGAGTCCATTGAGGACAAACATTGTGACACGAGATTTATATATATTAAAGATATAATTTAAAAAATCATAATACATATTATTTTGAGATATCCTTCTATCCTAATATTATAAGGGTTCTTAAAACAAAATACGGACAGAGTTATTGCTGAATATTGTGAAATATTAATTTTAGTGAAATAATAAGTATATTGAATTAAAATAAATTGGTTCAGACTGCCATAAGGTTCTGTATTTATTTCGTTTATATTCAAAGATTTTTATCCGACGGTTTTATTATTCTTAGATAAGTTCCCTATAGTACCGAATACTAAACCTTGTTACAACAAGAAACGAATAAAATGAAACACAAATAGTATTTCATATAACAGGACAAAGATGTATCCCCTGGAGGTTGTAACTTCTTTACTTTACTAGCAACTTCTTTAAAATTTATCATATTTTACTAACAAACTTGATAATTTTATTTAGACAAAGTTATTGCATTTAAAGTCATTTATAAGAAAGATTTTTCAATTGAAAGGAATGAAAATAACGAACGGAAACGGAACGTGTACTGCTTTAACAATAATATTTTTGTTCGCGTTGTTTTTCATCTAACACCGAAAGAATTTTTCAAATCGGACCAGTAGTTCCACAGATTAGCGCGTACAAAAAAACAAGATTCTACGATTCTTCGATCAAGTTAAATTCTAATCTTACATCAACAGTGTGTTATATTCCACACATTACCATCATTAGTTTAGTGGTTTTTTTGCTCCCAAAAGAAGACAATGGCAACGACTTTCCCAACAATTACAATAAATAGATGCTTCGAACACATTTTCTCTGACATAGAGAAATTATTCCCGTAATAGAATTTGGGAAAATGAGGACTATTACTGGTCTAATGATATCGCAACATGCAAGCTGTTCTCATTATTGAACTATTATACGCCTTTATAAAGACTCTATCAAAGATTATATGGTTTCTTATTAAGCATTAGAGTTGTGAACAACCCACGCTTTGTTTTAAATGTCCAAACGAATATAGGTACGAATCAATCGAGGAATATTTGATTACCTACTTATGTTTAATTGGATTTATTTAAATCCTCATAAAATGTTTGTATTTTGAAATCCAAAACAAGTTGTCGTGATTTACTGAAACGAACACGCACTGTTTTATTTTGAATTTGTAAATTATTTTTCAGGTTTAAATGTGGATTATAAATTAAACACTCGAAAATCAATGAACATTCCCATATAACACAAAATACCTCTACGCTTTTACAATTTTATCAAAATTTCTTTGCATTCAAAGCGAAATAAAGACTCAGAATTTTGTTCTCGAAGTAAAGATGTGAACGTCAAACATCTTACAACTTTACCGAAGTGATTCGAGATCTAACTTTCGACTTTAAAACTAGTATGTCACTTCAATTCGCCTAATAGTAGGTACTTCTACAGATAGAACTAGACAACCTAATCGGCTTGAAAATTTTTCTAGAATCTAAAAATAAAAGTGCTGAAACATAAATCCAGAAAATCGTTCTGGAAAAGTTATTTTACCTCATAAATGGTCCTGCGAATAGTGATAAAATGTTTGCAAGAAGTTTTTTGGTACATTTACACAGTAAGATAAAAAGAACCATTTTATTATACGTGCAATTATTGGAATATGTATTTTTTGTTTAGTTTAATTAGCCAAGCAGAAAGAATAGTCGTAATATATTAGAATGTTGTATTACATTATTTGCTGCTACAGTTTTAGTTTTTAGTTAATAAACTAATTTAATATTATTTATTTATCTATTTATAATAAGGTATCTTTCAGTTAGTGATGCAATTTTCGAAATTAATGAATACTACGTCAATTATAATATACAGTGAAAAAACTAAAACCCAACTACGACAATAACCGGCGCTGAAAAAGTATAAAACAAGATTTCAGAATACTGAACTGAACAAAGTTGCTAATGTAGTTGCAAGTAAATGGACACAGTAGACTCTACCAAGATGCCTTCGTTGTAAATTGACAATAATGTCATACAATACTATTCTGAAGTATGCAATATTCCACTATGTAAAGATAAATTTTCATGTTTGGAAAGGCGTAGTCACACGTTACATAATATACCTATCTACCGTAGCACTTCAACAACGTGTGACTACGCCTTTCCAAACATGAAAATTTATCTTTACATAGTGGAATATTGCATACTTCAGAATAGTATTGTATGACATTATTGTCAATTTACAACGAAGGCATCTTGGTAGAGTCTACTGTGTCCATTTACTTGCAACTACATTAGCAACTTTGTTCAGTTCAGTATTCTGAAATCTTGTTTTATACTTTTTCAGCGCCGGTTATTGTCGTAGTTGGGTTTTAGTTTTTTCACTGTATATTATTTGTACTATTTTGGTGTTAAAGTGTATTTGGGGGCATAATATCAACAAAAGTTAAACTGATGAACTAATAAAGAAGCTATGGACGAAAAGATGTGAATTATATGCAATCAGCCCATGAATACAGGTAAAGTCACGAGCAAATGCTAGTAATATATATATATTCAAAATGTACAAGGAAAGCGCTTTCAAATGATACTAAACACGGGATATTTATCTTAACTTTATTTTTTTACTTTGTATGTTTTGTCCAATAGAGGACGCCACATTCGATTTTGTGAAACCCCATATAGCCTATAACCAGCGGACAATTAAGACGCTTCTAATGATATGTCATTTGTCAAATTCTGATAAGTAGTTTAGACGTTACGAGGGAACAGATGAACATACATACATACATACATACATACATACATACATACATACATAGCCTGTCAAAATCATAACCCTCCTTTTGCTTTGCCGTAGTCGGGTAAAAAGGTACACTAATAGATAGTGAAATAATATACGTATGTGAACAAAGACTATAACTAAGAGATAATAAAGAAAATTCGAATAATAAATTATTATTAGAAAAAAAAGAGATAATAAATTATTATTTGGTCGCACTTCTAAGCAATATTACTAATCATAACCTATTATATCACTATATAAGTACCATAACTATACAATTTCATACTAAATTACTTACTTGCAGCTTCCGAAACGGATTCACAATAGCGCAATACCGCTCCGCCGACAATGCCGTTAACGTGAAAACGGATACACCAATACTGATGTCCTTGCCCGTTTCTGATAGTCGACAAATCACTTCACCCCACGGCCACGACTCCAGGGTGTATATCGTGGATACGAAGGGCACACAGATGAGGATCACCAGCAGATCGGCAAGGGCTAGAGAGAATATGTACCTGTAAAAATGTGTAATATAGAGCGAATGTACATAAATGTTTTGATAACATTGCATTGTGACAAATTTTATAAATAAAACACTACAAATTTGTTACAAAGTATAAAACAAAGTCGCTTTCCATAGTCTGTGTGTCTATATGCTTAGATCTTGAAAATTACGTAACAGATTTTGATGGTATTTTTTTAATAGGAAGAGTGGTTATCGACTAAGGTTTTAGTATATAATTTAAGTTTTAGACAAAGCGGGCGACGCCGCGGGCGGAAAGCTAGTGATGATATAATTGAGGATTGATAACAAATAATGTTTAGAAAGTAAGCTGAAAAAAAATAAACTGTTATTTGACTTAAAGGTTTCGTTATTATTTCCTACCTTACGTCATTCACCTGCCTTTCATAATATATTGATAACTAGCGGTCCGCCCCGGCTTCGCCCGTGGTACTTATTTCACAGTAAAAGGTATGTCTATGTTCTTTCTCAGGGACTAAGAGTCTCTGTGCCAAATTTCATCAAAATCGATAGAGAGGTTTAAGCGGGAAAGCGTAACAGACAGACAGACAGAGTTACTTTCGCATTTATAATATTAGTATGGATTATAAAATATTTGTAACAAGGAATGCTATGAAAATTAATGGCTTTGTGAAGTAAAAAAAAAAAAACAAAAGCGTAACCCGTTGAAATATTACAGAAATTCAAACAGTGTTAAAACTCTTTTAATGAATGATGAATGGGTTGGACGCTTCAGTGTTAATATTGACTTTTAATATCTAACAAATGACCCAACTTTTGTAATAAAGTTCAGCGCTAAGCGTATTTAAAGGAATATATTCTCAAAATACATTAACATACTGTACATCAAGAGTAGAGGTATGTCCTATTATGTATAAGTAATGCACAACTTAGTTCTCAGGAAGTGGCACTAGTATAATATTTCTGTTGAAAATAACGCTATCATCATATTTAGTTATAATAATATATCCACGGGTAAAATACTTTTTAACCTCAGACAGTGTTTCATTAATGTTAAAATTCCCTTAATTACTTACTAAAATTCCATTAATTAGTTTTAATTATTTCTATAATGAGCCAAATCTAAACATATCTCAGACATACTGATACAATCACATAAGAAATAGAAAAAGATATTTCGAGCTAGACAGCGATCTAATTGATAATATTAATTGGTATTAATTTTATCCATAAGCCGATTAACTACGTTGACAGGAGCCTCTCACAAAACTGCTTTATGATGCTTGTACACTTAAGTGGCTTAATTAAAAATAAATTAATTTACCATATAAAATCATGTATATAGTATTAACTAGTGTGTATTGAACTTGAGTACAAACGTATCTAAGCTTTGTAATTGAAATTTGCAAATTAATGTCGTGCTAAATGTAACGCTTCTGTAATGTAATAAAATATCTTTAATTTTCATAATTTCAGCATATCAGTATTTTTTTTTTATTAACATTAGCTAGTCGAGATAGAAGAAGTCGTGGACGTGTATTTGTTGAGTACGTTGAACATATCATTGTTCACGTTGAATATAAACTTTAAAGTCAATTTTATAATTTAATAACTATGCACCGGCTCTGCCTGTGGTATACTGTTGAAGATTAGTCGTACCAGAAACCTAAGCAAGCTAATACACAACACTTTACTTAAGATCATCACAAATCACAATGACATGATCAAATGCATATTTACAATTTTGTAAAGGTCATACAGAATACAGACATTCACTTTTAATAATATAGAAAAGTTAAATTTAATAACACAATCTGTATCGACACGTTCTACATTTCCTTTCTTATCCGTTCCATATACTTGGTATAAAATTCTCTCAACAGGATACGAGTTCTCACAAAAATAACTCATTAATACGCTCGACAAAGCGAAATGATAAGTCTTAGAAAGCGAGGTATTATGTTGTACATTGATCTAGGAAACTAAAACGATTCTGTAATTACATATCTCTCTGGAGGTATTCGTTTCGTGCAATACTAGTTATTTGAAAGACAGCTGAACAATGGATTGGTTGAGCGCTTACAAATCAATTACAGGGCTATATTAGATAGTGTTTTATATTTTAGATTGTGTTTTATACTACTAGGGTTAACATATCTTTTGTGTATGGTACCTTTTAAATGAACGCAGTATGATTTTATAACAATTACAATTATGAAAAATAATTGTAGGCCAGCCTACGGCTATAATAAAATCAGCTACACAAATATTGAAATTCTAATTAAATTGAACTCCCAGCAAATTGCCTAGATAGGTTTCACTATTCAAAAATACAATTTCTTTTTATTAGTATAATAAAATATGTACCATTTCCATGCGTATATTCTTTATAGATCATAATCATGCACCCTAACAATTAACTAGCAAAACTGTAACTGTCTTCTTGAAAATATAAACGCTTATCTATACACTACACAAAAACTTACGTATTCGGTGCATTCCTCATTCCTCTGTGTCGCACGTATACTATAACAAGGGTGCCATTTCCCAATACACCCACTATGAATATTATAGCGAATATCACGGGAACCAAATACGTCTCAACACGATCCTTGTAGGGCGTGTATTCTATACACCCTATACTATGTCATAAACCATAACAATGAAATAAAGCATACACAAAAACTTACGTATTCGGTGCATTCCTCATTCCCCTGTGTCGTACGTATACTATAACAAGGGTGCCATTTCCCAATACACCCACTATGAATATTATAGCGAATATTACTGGAACCAAATACGTCTCGACTCGATCTTTGTAGGGCGTGTATTCGCTGTCAGTCAAGTTGCTTTCCAGGAATGTTATGTTGGTAGCTGACGGAGTGTACATGGCTCTGAAACAAATATATTCTACTATTATATTTATTGGATTTGATACGTCGTTCCGAGTGGCTGATTTTTTTTTTTTTTTTAATTTATTTATTGATATATATAAAAATCTTTGCTTTTACAAATTTTCGCCAAACTGTAGAGCAGTTTGTTGGCGATGCGCTCCTATTACTAATATTACAAACCGCATTTGGAAGGGTGGATTAGTTGTCTCGGGTATACTTGTGACTTTTATAAGTTTCATAGAGTAAATATCTATTATAAAGGCTGAGATTGCAAGCTTTTGTACGCAAACTGAATTTAATCGTAAACTATGAAAATCTCTTACTAAAAACCTTTTCATTACCTATATAATTATTTCAAATACTATTTAGTATTTTACATTTCTTATCCTAATTAATATAATAAATACGAAACCAACTGTGTCTGTTTGTCTCTTCTTTGCCTCAACTACTGAAGCAAATTTTTAATTTCGTGAGTTTTTCGGGATAGGTTTTTTCCCGAAGAACCCACGGGAACAGAAACTTGGTGGATTTTTCTTTGACTACGCGGGCGAAGCCGTGAGTGGAAAGATAATTAATTATGCATAGGTACTTATAGGACAAAGGTCGATTAGGTATATGGTATACCTAATACAAATAACCCAATAATTAAATAAAACATAACATTAGTTACTTATGTTCTCGATGCAAATAATAATATAATCTCTCAATTCAGTCCATAAATACTCATTTAATAATGTCGAGAGGCACAATGCGTAAATAATACGTATTCATTAAGGGACGGACGAATGGAGCTGTCGAAAACATAACTCAAGTGTTACCTTCTGATATGAAGCTTACATTATTATGAACTTTAAACCACTCATCGCACATATTTATGTAATCAGTGTGGCAGAACTCCAAAAATATACTAAATCCCTCGTGTTTTATAATCTGTATGTTGAATAAACTAACTGGTTTGAAGCTGTATAAATTTCACGTAGTTTTTAATTTGCTTTAAGCGGAGTAGAGTGAAAAATACTTGTGTATTGTAAATTGTATTATGTAAATTGATGTAAAAAAATTATCCATTTACTACATTTCCGCCCGCGGCTTCGCCCGCGTTTGCAAAGGAAAACCCGCATAGTTCCAGTTCCAGTGGGATTTCCGGGATAAAAACTATCCTATGTGTTAATCCAAGTTACCCTCTATATGTGTGCTAAATTTTATTGTAATCGGTTCAGTAGTTTTTACGTGAAAGAGTAACAAACATCCATACATCCATACAAACTTTCGCATTTATAATATTAGTAGGATTTACATTAGATAGAAATAGATAGAAAAACAAGTGTTCGACATTATATATCAAGTCTAATATTTACAATGAATCTACAATATTCATTATAACGTAAAATTCTTGTTGATTCTTCAATTAATTACTAAAGCCAAATGACCACTAAAAGTTTGGGAAACCACTTGAAAGTCTTTCAATTTAAAATTAAAGCAACCGCTGGACGCCATTTTATATATATCTAGATTTTATTTGAAGGAGCCATAAAAATGCGTGGAAATTGACGAGTGTCGACTACTCATTTTATGTCATAGAGCTAGGTTGTTAAGAAATAATGATTACCTTCAAACATGTATGACCTAAAAGCCTCCTTAAGTCACAAGTAATTAGTCAAATTCGATGATAATATTGGCAACTTTCACTTATATTCAATATCTCCAGTACTTAGATATATTGATTGATAAAAACCGGACAAGTCGGACTTGGGTACGGAACCCTAAAAAGTAGAGATTCTTCACAATATTGAATAAATAGAATTTTCAGAATTGCAGCTTCATTCTATCATTTCTCTAAAAGTTTTTCATATAAACTGAAGCATTCAATTAAAAATGCTATTTATCAATAGCAAATCGCCTGGAAGATATAATATTTATGCTATGAGAACGCTCGGAGCCGTTAAAATAGTTCATGAATTCGAAACTATTATAGACAAGTTCTAGATTCAAGATAAGAGGCTTTTGAATTTAACAATTGTGTCAATGCTAACTGCTATTTCGGTGTATCCGAATTATTTGGTTATATCTCAAAAGTTATATGGTTCACATTTCCGAATATACCTAGTCATTTCGTTCTCTCGTTACAATGCCAGGTAAAGAAAAGATAGAGCGAAGTTTGGGTTGATTTTGGAGAAGAATATGAACATTATGTGTAATAATGGGGAAAGAATAAATAATGTTGTGGAAAAAATGAATATTTCTGTCTCACGAATAGTATGTATTATACGCTGAAACAGATACCTATATTCATTTACATTGAAATTATTTGAAATCATCGTTTTTAAGATAAATTAAGACTAAAAGAAAACATTTTTCTTTCTTTAAAATTAATCGTATTCTATGTTTGTAATTAATTTGTGAAAAACATTATACCATTTGTGTTACAAATAATCAAGTTACGAATGAGGGTTGAGTAATCAATTGGCAGTCCTAACAAAATGTTTTACATTTGAATAATTTTAAAAGGGTTTTCTCCATTGAATAATTACCGACATTAATGTTTGAATCTTATGTACTTGAACGATTGATTACAATTATTTGATCCTTTAGGTTTTTATCATCTAGTTAACTTCTTACTAAAAAAAATATTATGCCTATAAAATAAATAAATAAATAATTTTGCCTATAATATGTACCTATTATATTTATTAAAAAAAAATAGTGTTTCCTTCCTGAAACTGGTTTATAACCTTTAATTTACTAAATTGAAAATCTTTATATTAAATAAATTTTGATTAGCTTGTCTCAAAAGGAAAGAGGAAAACGATTTTGCTGCTTTAGCCTTTCCCAAAGAGGAAAACTTTCGTACAAATTACTAAAGACCATCTGGGCGATTTCAGATTGAAATTCATCAAATACCCGATACCTTGAGCTTTACTCTTTAACTTCTAAGCAATTACACTAGACCTGTTATTAGGTAATGATGATTAATGTATGCTTAAACATGTAGTTGTTTAAGCATAGGCATTATGCGAAGGCTAACAAGTTCTCTGTTTTCTAATGCTTCCTCCGTTCAACTACCCATCCGCACTCATAAAACTATCAAACTATCCGTAAGTTTGCTTTTCCCACAACTTTTAATACGAGTAGAAATATTGTATGCATAAAATCATATCAGGTAAAAGTAAATGTATTATGAACTACACTTAACATCGGACTTTATTTGAAAGAAAACTACTTGAGAATATCGAAATAACAGCTTAAAAAATCAGTTTAATAATGCGCATATAGCAAATGAAATTATTGTATTGTTATCGATCCTTTATAAGTATACAAAGTTTGAATTAAATCTGTCCGTTTAAAGTGGGTCAAAATCGAGTCTAAAGAATTCATACAAACAAACGTATATAGGCGAAGTTAATAAAAGCATGTTAAAAAGCAAGTCATGTACACAATAATGTCTCAATAGTCTCTACGTGAAGACAATCTAGGTTTCCATTAATTGGATTTTGGCACTAAGCCCCAATGTAATTACGTTTCCATAAATAACTAATCCGAGTATTTTAACGCTATGCCACCTCGATCAGATTAAGTAAATACCTAGTGGACTTTGTTACAAAAACATTTATGTACTACTCGGTCAGATAAATATACGCAGCTGTCAAACTCTCTTTTTGACTATAGCTACCTGCATGATGATGTGAGTATAGACCATGTATAGTTGGAAATATTAAATGAGAAGGCCAAAAAGGAAAGCTGTTTTAAAAAATTATTAAAGAAGTCACATATTAATAAACCACATTGGTATTTTTGTAACATGAATATTGTAGGTCAATCTGATGCATTTATAAACAGTATAAAGAAACCAATTTTATGTTTACTTCTTTATTAGGTAGACTTACTACCTTATATGAAAACAGAAGTAGTAGGTATACTACAAGTACTTTAAATACATAGGAATAGTACTAAATGTAGACACATACGTCATACATAGGTAAAAGATCTAAAAGAAACACGAATAGCGTTGCGAACTTTTTTTCAAAATACGTAGCAGTGACTTTGTACTGATAAGAGTTACCCAATATAGCTAATCTTGGCTTAGATAAAATTAGAAATCTAACTTTAGTAGGTATTGCACAGTTTTTTATCTTAGAGTTTCTTATACAAATAAGACATAAGACATAAGTACTTTATATTTTTCTTTTCTTCTATTATTATATTTGTTTCGTTTGTTCTTGTTTGAATAAAATTCAACGAGAAAAAATGTCACAAACTTCCTTAATTGTTCAAAGAAACACGTAATTGTACCTAAAAAGTGAAAGTCGAAGTTTCAAAATCGAGCGTATTTATAGACGAAGGTAAAAAATACTATTGCTTAAAAAATATTTTCAGACCATTTTATTTAACTAGCTTTCCGTCCGCGGCTTCGCCCGCTTTGTCTAAAACCTAATAGATTATTTACTAAAACCTTCCTCTTGAATCACTCTATCTATTTAAAAAACCGCATCAAAATCTATGGCGTAGTTTTAAAGATTTAAGCATACATAGGGAAATAGGGACAGACATAGGGACAGAGAAAGCGACTTTGTTTTATACTATGTGATAATAATATAAAAATTTCCCGAGTATGGAAAGTTAAATCAAAAAGTCATTAAGACTATCGGTAACTTTTAGTACACGATATAAAATCAATAAATAGCTTCGAATATAGTAAAAATATTGCGCTTTTTTACAATTTCTGGGTCCGTTCCAAGCTCTTGAATCCACAGAATGTTGTTTCGACGTCAATGATAAATGTTAGTGCTCTCTGTTAACATTTATAAATAATAAATTGAAACGCTACTATTAAATATTTTGATTTTAAATTTTCACTCATTCATCATTTCAGGATTCAATTTCATAACAGAAATATAGTTTATTACTTGACGATATTGATCAATTTCTTCGAAAATGAACAATTATTTTATAGACTGCTACGTTGAAAGACAGCATTTAAAATGGTTTATAATAATATGTAATATTGTTATTATTTAAAAGGGAACCTATCTTTATTATCCATAAACGATTTTTAAACCTGTTTTATTTCTTGTTAAGCTATTGCATATCTTCTATCGCGGGCCTTGAGCGCGGGGACCGAATCGATTCCGTAACGAAAAACCTTACGCTCCCCACTCCGACGGGCGGAGTGGCTTGAAGGCATAGCATGCAATAGCTTTACCGCGGCAGTCCCCGAGTGCCACACGTCGTTTTTTTTTATGTAACCTGTACTGTCATTAAATTATTAGATAGGTAATCATAGTCGTTTCAGTTCGTTCTTCTACTTCAGTATTTTATAATTTTGAACTTATATCTCCATATAGTCTTCAATGTTTTACTCGATTCCATTAGTTACATCGCTATAATGAACTAGTTGTGAACATTAAAAGCTTGCAAATAATTGTAATATACATTGATCATGATGATTTTTCATTTCAGAGTAACAACGTAATATTTTGACTTTACAACATTTAATTTTTATTATCCAAATTTAGGTTTATATGCACAACTAGAAATCCTTTAAAGTGCAGTCACGTATTTTCAAAATAAATGAGAGCATTAGTTCTATGGACATGTTTTATGTTAATTCACACAGCTCGCTTCATGAATAGAGATAAATTTCATTGTGTATTGCTTATTTGCTTCGTGAATAAATATAATTTCAATTTAGATTAATTTGCATTCTCTAAAAGAGTATCATGAGCTAACTATATTAATCACTAGCTTTCCGCCCGCGGCTTCGTCCACGTTTTCAAAGGAAAACCCACATAGTTATCGTTCTTGTGGCATTTCCGGGATAAAAAGTAGCAAACATCCATACATATACATACTCACAAATTTTCGCATGTATAATATTAATAAAATTATGCTTACCTCATTCATTTCCCATTATGGATAAGCGTTAATATACCAGAAATCCATTAACTGATTTTAAAGGTAGATATAACTTTCAGCACATCTTGTTTAAAAAGATGAAGAATAAAATAAGAAATCGTATTCATTCTTTGTTGAGTGAAAGCTTTATAAAACTTTGTAATGACCTTTCACGAGCGAACACTTATGCTTACGACTTAAAAATGCCTCCAAAAAGCTAACAACTCTATTTTCTCACACTCAGATCAATACAATAAAAACAATGTAATTTAATGTACTGTTATAAAAATAAAACCCTACGAAATTTAAATAAAACATTAGTGTGATGAATAATTTACAAAATGTCCTTGACCGTAGTTATTCGGGGTTTATCTTCAGAGGACAGATATAACTTTAATTTGCATTCAGTGTTTGTTTTGATTATTGAAATCACACTGAATATATTATACCCAGACGGTAGTCTTCGTAACATTTTCGCCTTTATTTTGAATCAAATGTCGAAGTATAGAATTATATTAACTACTTATATAATACACATTGATAATCTCAATTAAGGAACATCAACATCTTTCTATTTTCAATACTGTTTAGTACCTATCTATACATATAATAAAATCGTAGGAAAGTCAAAACTGTACATTGAATATTTTTTTAAAAGAATACATAATCCATGATCTATAATCGATATAGAAGCCAAAAACATAGTTTTTAGAATTTTTGTCTGTTTGTCTGTTTGTCGGTTTGTCTGTTTGTCTGTTTGTCTGTATATTTGTCCGAGCTAATCTCGAAAAGTACCGCATAGATTGACTTCAAATTTTGCATGGATATTACTAACAGGTCGGGTGAGGCTTTTATATATACATTATTATGCTATCACCTCCGGGGGAGGAGCTGTGAACCTTTATTTTTCTAACGTATTCCGTGTATTACACAGCGTACAATCTAAAGACTCATGTTTAAATGTTGTTTTTGGGTAAGCCACGCTATTATCTAGCTTTACACTATAAAATAAAAACTACGTCATTTACGTAATTTTGGCAGAGAAACAGTTTAATGAATCTTAGTAGTATAAAGACAAATTTGAAACAGCGCCATCTATGAGACTTCATTAAAATCAAATCAATTTACATGTTTAACGCTTCTTGCAAATTTATAATTAAAAATTAAATAATATGATGTTGGTGGGGTTTTTAATTGTACTTATTTATTTAACTTTTTAACCCATGTCTTCCCAGAGTCCACTTCAGGTGCTTATATTTTATGTGAATATACTAAATAAAATTTTACAAGTGAGGGTAGATGTTTATTATTTCATGTCAAACAAGACACTATTAACAGTTAATTGTGACATTTTAAAAAATCCTTCTTGCGTTCCCACAAAAGGTAAGTTGTAGCTTTTATATTTATTCTTTATTAATTAATTATATAGTTAGACTCATGTTTTTAATTAGAATTGAAGTTACGACAAAATAAGAATATGATGAAATTTTATTTTTATGTACATATAACTTTTACAAGACTATATTAAACGCCCAAAGAATGTCACTTTTGTTCTTGATAGAATTTTATTTGTTAGTAGCTTTTTAATAAAATTAGGTAAAGTAATGTTTTCATTTTTTTTTTATTTACAGATTCAATGTTCATAAAAATTAACGATTTGCATGAGGATGTAGTAGAAATAAGTATCCTGGCGCGTGGTCAATTGTTGACTAAAGTTAATTTCCAACGTATGGTACAATCATTGGAAGAATCTTGGGTAATTTTAGAGGATATTTTTCGGGAATGAGAAAAGGGGCAGCCAACCACGTATCAGCGTGCGTGCGTGAGAATCTACCTACGTTTTAGTTCCAAAAAAAATGTTATTTTGAAACGTAAATATTGCACTCACAACTACTGTACAAGTATGATTTTTAATCCTGCTTTACTGTCATCTGATTGTTTTATTATCGTTATGGCTATCGCGGTACAGATCGTACTGGGATCAGAGTACATATTATTTATCAATTGGTGTGGTAATATACGTACCACACCAAGTAAAATATTTACAATCATACCAAATGCATTAACACGGTATGTACATAAGGCGGTCTTATCGCTTACTAGCGATCTCTTCCAGACTGCCCAAGGTAAGTGATAAAGAATTATACTCATGATCCAGCAATTTTCAACCGAAAAAGAAGTTTTTCTATAATTGGTAGTTGTTTCATTTATTTATTTTAAATACCTAATTTTACTTTTATATTTGCCCATTTGCATTACATTCAGCTTCCATAAAACTTATAAAAATTTTATGTTTATTTCTGTCTAATATAAATACTCTTTTTTAGATATAAATAACAAAAACAACTTTTTTATTAAAATTTAGTACCTTGGGAAGATATTATCTATGTATTATTAGACAAAACATTTAAAAGGAAATTATGTTACGATTTTATACAATGAAAATATGTAAAAAAATATTAGCAGGTGTAATTATTAAATTGATCCCGAACCCAAAACTGTAGTTAATTTTTTTTTGTCATTTAGTGTTTAATTCATGTCAATTGGTTCATTAATAAAAAAAATTATGATCATTTAAATAATCACGGCGAACATTTGCTAAGGCATTCATGTACAAGGTGTAATTGTTCAGTGTGCACAGGCGATTTTTTTTTGTAAGTATTACACATAACAAAAAACTTTAAACTGATATCGAAAGTACTTAACCTAATAATGGCCGTAATCATTTTTTTTAAATAAATCGAGAAATATCAAAAAAAATATCTTTAAACCCTCCCATACAAGTACATAATATGAAATATGAATATCCCGTATACATTTAATATGAAAGATTTTAGCTTTCTTTTTCTTATTTTGGTTGTCTGCTTTAATTACTTCGCAAATTTAAAGTGGCATTTTCCACGCTTTTTCCGGACATTTTCACGCATTTTCCGGATATTTTCCGGGCATTTTCCGGGCAATTCCTCACGCATTTTCCGGGGATTTTCCAGGCATTTTCCACGCCTTTTCCGGACCATTTCACGCCTTTTCCGGACCATTTCACGCATTTTCCGGATATTTTCCAGATATTTTCCAGGCATTTCCCAGGCATTTTCCTGACATTTCCCTGACATTTTCCGGAGATTATCCAGGCATTTTCCACGCTTTTTCCGGACATTTTCACGCATTTTCCGGATATTTTGTAGATATTTTCCAGGCATTTTCTGAACATTTCCCTGACATTTCCCTGACATTTTCCGGAGATTTTCCAGGCATTTTCCTGACATTTTCCGGGAATTTTCCAGGCATTTTCCACGCCTTTTCCGGACATTTTCACGCATTTTTTGAATATTTTCCGGGCATTTTCTGGGCATCTCTCAGGCATTTTCCGGGGATTTTCCAGGCATTTTCCACGCTTTTCCCGGATATTTTCCAGACATTTCCCTGGCATTTTCCGGAGATTTTCCAGGCATTTTCCACGCTTTTCCCGAACATTTTCACGCATTTTCCGGATATTTTCCGGGTATTTCTAAAGTACGTAAGTTTTTTTAGCTTAGATTAGTAATAAATTCTATTAACAATTCTATGAATTGTTTATGGTAGTACGTGTTTACTAAATAATTGTATGTAAAGTAGTAACTACTATGCAGTCGCTATTCCACGCGGACGAAGTCGCGGGCACAGCTAGTTGTATATAAAATGTTTAACAATATATTATTAAATGTATAAAAGTGTTAATTTTATGCTCTATGAGATTTTCTTGAAGACTTCAACTCTTCCAGTCAATGCTTTTTCTTTTATCGGCAAATTTACATAATCGAAAGATAAAAGTTAGCAAAACTTTATTTATTATATTTCTGGCGTAATAAGCAGTCAGCGGTTGATGGATTTAGATCCGGTGGAAGCTCGCTCGTCAAAATGCAATAAAGTTTATTTTACGCTTTAATATGACTGGCATTTCTCGAGATTACGTGTTCATCTGAAAGATTTAACGGTAACCTATAATATAACGAAAATGTGATACCGCTCAGTCGCTTTGATAAAGATAGCAAACGCGAGAAAAACGCGGCTGTTTCGTTTTACGTAGCGAAGGCATCATTACATAAATGTGTAACGTGCCAAGATGTTTTTTATCTTTATAAATGATATCAATTGGATTTTATACACCACACGTTTGAACGAGATGTTAGAATGTGTGACAACTAGAAACCAATTTACGTCAACACTTTGCATGCAATCTCTATCTCTGCAGTTTCATTTTTAATTGACGTTTGAAGATAGAATCGGGTGACGCAATTCATCAATACAAAAGCAAAACCTTTTTCATTATGCCTATAGATTGATAGCTTCACTTTCTAACCAACTTCTTACCCATATTTCTCAATATACTAGTCTTGTGCCATAATTTATTCGACACCCCCATCAGTCTATAAAAGTAGTGTATCAAAAAGATAATAACATCAATTCATATCATTGTTTTCAGATGTGAATATATTTGACAACAAAATGTATCATGCGGTAACAAAGTGAAGCTGTCCTTTGAAATGTAAAAGTGCGATATATTCAAGATGATAAAACAATACTGTTATCCGTCACATTTGGATCAAACCTGAAAGGAAACCTTCGGGCAAAGGTAAACCCACGAGGGTATACTGGGACTGTTTTGTAGTTTATTTATAGAGTGCAATGCGCTAGAGAAGATGAAATGTTTTCAAATGAAATACCTATGGTTTAGCATATATTGAAATTCGCAATCGTTTGCTGAAGCTGTTGTGGACGTTTTGAAAGCGGGAATATTCTGGACTTAGTGGTCTGGTGAATTGGTACTTTCAAAATTCTATATTTAAGTCATTTTACTTGAAAAAAAAAGCAATTAAGTAAAAATATGTTACAATTAACAGTATGAGCAGTAGTAGGGGCAGTAACAAAATTTACACATTTATAAAAACACACTTTTAGAAAACAAGTATCTCTTAATATGTATTATTACAGTTTCCTGCTATGTTAATTGTATTTCCTATTTCCAGTTGAAAAGATAATTGGATTAATGCCAAGCATTTTCAGCGTTACCCTGTTTTTCACTTAAAACGGTAAAAAACAGTAAAAAGGTAGTAACTGTAAATTTCATTAAAATTTTGCTGGAACTTGGCAATCTTTTCCTTTTCTCAATTAGCTATAATTGAACCAATACTTTGCACGGGCTTCTGTAGATACAAAGTTCTTTGTATCTATAGAAGCTGGTGCAAAGTATGTCACTGAAAAATGTTTTTTCAAAATTATTAAAACAACCAACTGTCTTTACCCACAGACAATATACTGCAAACTTTCAAAAGCGAGGTAAATTAATTTCTTCCAATTCATTGTTCTTGCAATATTCTTCATCGCTTTAGAACTTGATTATATTTCCAGGTTTCAATTTAATCAATGTATTGACTTTCAAGCGTGTTGAAATTAAAAATGTTGCGGTGCTTCCTTTTCAGTTATAACTTGCCTTTCTTCTGGTGGCTCTTTTATTTACTATACTATGTATACAAAGAGAACTTTATAATGGAAAAATGAGAAAGGCTCATATTCTAATAATAAATAATTATTATGTCCAAAACAACGTCGGTTGCAGGAAACATATACTGCAGTCTATACTACTAATCAAATAAATTCCGTTAACATTAAGTCTAATTTACTTCCCTCCTGATACGTTGTTTATTAGTATTAGGAGAGCTTATGTTAGAGACAGCAGAATGTCGGATCCCTCTAGAGACTTCTTACCAACCTTTCTACCTATTCCAATCTCTGAGCTTATTTATTTTGTTTTGTTATGTCAAATAACCTTTATGACAAGGGTCCGATGATAGTGAAAAGTGAATGAGTATCAACAAGTCAACCGTCTAAATAGAGGTTCATTTAAGATTTGAGGTTTTGAATGCATTACAGTTAATAAAGTATGACGTTGATGGATGATCGAGAAGAACACGAAACCTATTTGGATTGTATTTAGGCATTAAAATTCATGATTGTGTGTTAATAATATAAAATTAATGGCTTCGCAATTTAAACAAACACCACCCCGCTGACGATATATGTTTTTTATTGAGCAATAAGTAAAATAAATGAAAGCTTAAAATGCCAATAATACAGGCTTGCAATATATATTTTTGGGAAGTTGTAATTTATTTTTAGGGTATGAATATGGTATGAATATATGCTTGTTTTTTTTTTCTGTGATAAAACTGTCAATAGTTGGACATAAAATGAATTACTATATTTGAGATTATGGTGTACCTACTATGCTTTTTATGTGTGTGTTACATACAAAAAATGAATCTTGCGATACCAGGAATTTTTTATAACACCCTCCATTCTAAATGTATCCAATAATCACAAAGAAAAATTGTTACCAATTTCCCTTTACACGTGTTTCGGAATTTCCTCCTCTTTCAGCAATTTCGGATAAAATACGTTGGTGTTACAGGGAATGGTGAAATTAAAGGTTTACTTTGTTAAAAAGGTTAACAAACTATGGAATGGTTCTGACTAGTTACGTGTCCTAAATGATATTATTTTAAACAGGTTATAAACTACCTGGTCCATTGGGTCAATGCTTAAGAGAAACTAAATAACAAATTGCTTCCGTTGACCTCCTCTTTAAGAGGCCAAGCAAATTATCCCAGCTGTAGTAGTTGCTGATCCAAGTTCAAAGCATTCAAACTAACTCAATTGTAAAGAAGGTAGGAATTAATTTATTAACTACGTTATTTATAACGTAGCAATGGCTCTTTCGCTTGAAATTTGTCATTTAGATTAGATTATCTTGATAGTACGTAAGCACTAAGCATAATAAGTTTTATATGGTTTATATCGTCCAAACATTATTTATGGGCTATGTATGGCTCTTATATCAGTTACGCATTTACGTCAACCACTGAAATTAATTTTATAAGAATGTATAAACAATTTTAACAACACAACTAAAGAACTAATTGTTTTATAGTTGTAGTAAGTTTAACAATTTTAATTTTAATTAATTGTTCGTAGGCATACGTGTCATAAAATGTCTCAAGGCTAAAAGCAAAGAAGTGTGGAAACTGGAAAACATCAGCTTTATAAAACTTTTGCCAAAAATCCAACTATTTGACTTGAAAACTTTACAAAACACTTAGATCCTAAACAAACAATGCTTCGTGCCTGGAAATTTAAGGGATGAATTCTGTAATTCAAAACCTGTGTCTTCTCTTGTGTTACATTATGTTGAATTGGATTTAATACCTTTGAAAAGCATTTACTACGGGCATGAGAAGAATATTTACTGTTTCTCTACAATTGAAAATTTTTCATTTAGACAGACTGTATCTTAGTATGCCTGCGGCTAATTGAGATTGTACATAAATTAATATTGTCCTGTATTCCTTGAAGTACCTACGCGAGGATGGTTCTTATGTAAAGAAAACGTAAATATGTACCAAGGGCGAAGCCGGGGCGGACAACTAGTTATAATATAATAGAGGAGGAGGAGGAATCTTAATTTAATAACAATCATAGAGTTTTTTAACTGACTTTATGAAATTGTTTTTAATTCACAGACTTTCGCTTTTTTATATCAAAGCGAGACACCATCTCATAATTGAAATTGTAGTTTGTCAATACCTACTTAACACACTTACGGCTTTGTGAAGCCAATTTTGTATCAGAGTACACGCTCCAAAGACATTTTAAATTGGATGCAAATTGCTATACGCCTCATTCGTTCCCTATGCTAAAGAAATCTTACACGTTTGTAATATAATAATAAATAGAACTGCGTATTCTTTGTTTAGCTCGTGACGACATTTAGAGATTTTTATATGAATTCAGAAGCACGGAACTTTTTATAATGACCTTACATTTATATACACTGTTATAAAAATAATAGTAAGCATAAACAATAACATGTAGTAGTAAATAAATTTCACATCTGATAATTATATTGTTGGGTTTAAGAGTTTTTGTGGTCCTGTTAAAGCTTTTTTATTGTCAAGCTTGATGTCAGCGGTCAGCGACAAATCCATTCTATTATCAAAAAATAACAGAATGAATATGTCGCGAATATTTGCATTGTTCACCACAAACTATTACTTCGCCACACAATATAGGTTTAATTGTAATTGAGGTTAAATAATGATTATAAACAAGTTACTAAAATATTCATTTCAAAGAACGAAAGGATATCGCGTTTCGGGGTTTCAGTCAACGATATACATTACATATCGAATTAATATATTTTGTATAATAATAATAATAATATAATAATCTTTATTTATTTCTTCCTTTTACAATACATATTATACATACAGACAACATATACAAGGTGTAGAAAGCTGGTGCCTGTGGTAGGTGTAAAACCTGTAATACAGGTCACCAGGTCTCCACCACTCGGATGAACAGAACATTATAATTAAGCCAAAGAAAGAAACTATGTAGCTTAAAAATTAAATTACTTTAGTTACATTAGCAAAAAAAATATAAAAAAAAAATAATACAAAAAAAAAAAAATAATAATAATTAAATTAAACATGCAAAAGTCTACCCGGATGAAGTGTGAGTGATTGTGACGAGTGAGTGAGTGTGTAGTGTGAGTAAGTGTGAGTGAGTTTGAATGCGTGTGGTAAACATCTGAAATCTTAATTTGAACGAATTAGATAAATGAGTCTAAAAAGGTCTCAGTCTCAGCGTATGAAAGTCCCTGTAGCCAGTTATCAAGTAACATTTTCAGTTTGTGATAGTTTAAAGAATGTACAGATAGAATATTTTGGAGTTTATTATAAATGTAAGGGCCAAGAAATAAAAAGAATCTGTGACTGAAAGAAGTATTTAGTCTAATTGTCGGAGCTAATAAATAATTGCGACGCTCAGTAAGGGGATTGTAAGGAGTAGAACTGTGTTGTTTTAACGCGATTTTAAGAATAAATAATTGGCGAACTGTTAGTACTTGAGATAGTTTGTATAATTCTGCTGTTGGATATAATCGAGGCTTATGAAAGCAAACCTTTAAAGCTGCCCTTTGGGCACGTTCAAGCTGAATTAGATAAGATTTATATGTACCACCCCAAGATTCAATTCCATACAATATAACAGACTGGCACAGCGCTATATATACCATTTTCATAATTGAAATGTCAGCTGATGAGCGTAGTTGCTTAAAAATGTACATAAGTTTTCGTATCCTATTACCAACAGTTTCTATATGCTCCTTAAAAGCTAGCGAAGAGTCAACAATGATGCCGAGATATTTGATAGATGATACTCTTTCGATAACAGCTGGACTCGATGGATTCATGATAGAAGGAACTAAAATTTGGAGGTGATTAATATCAGATTTGTCATTGCGTATTGCAAAATTTACTAATTTTGTCTTTTTGACATTTAAGGTCAGCACATTTTTATCTAACCAATGTAAAACAGAATTTATGTTTGTTGTATTGTATGTTTGTTTCATTTGTTTTTAACGAGCTTTTTAATAAAATACAATACAAGAAGGGCAATAATACCAGAATTGTTTAAAAGACTGGCAACAGATCCCAAAGCACTGATATTTTTAATGTAATTAACTTCACAAAATCCGAAAAGCAATTTTAAATTAAAATTGCATTGATACAATAAAAGAAAATAAAATGGTAATAACGCGTCCCTCGTCGCACACTTGAGTGTAAATTAAATACTTAAAAGAGACAATTTGCTCCATAAAATAACAAAATTTTAGTGTACTTACGAGCAATTTAGTTTTATCTCAAATTTGATAGCTTTCATTCACATTCATAATTCTATCTAAATAAAATACACAATAATTTCTACAGATAATAACTGAATTCTATTGCTTGTATACAAATAAATAACATATAGTTTATTTCGTTTAAAAAAATGTTTTTGAATACTCTTTAAATTAGATTATTTAGTATGGCAAAACTATCAATACTATGTTAAAAGTTAAAAATTTATGGAAATCGTGAATCAAAAAACTTTGATAAAGTTTCAAATAGATACATCTTTTTCAATTTTTGTAATGTCATTCTACTTACTTTTTTAATAAGAAAAAAGTACCTAAAACTTTTTTGGGTCATAAGAAAGATTTATTTCCTGAAATATTACTTCGTAGTTTGTTTGGACAGCTCAGTTAAGGCAGCGCTTTTACGAATTAAATATTAGAACTACTTACGTAGTACGAAGATTTTTGGGAAATACATCCTATCTATACTAATCTTATAAATCTTAAGAGTTTGTTTGTCTGTTTGCTTGAACATGCTAATCTCTGATGAGACGGATTCGATTTGAATCATTTTACTGGTAGATTGTCAATTTATCTGGCAATTTATTTATTTAGCTGGCTATATAATATATCATCACGCAGACCAATAGGAGCGGAGCAATGCGGGTAAAAACGCGGGGCACTGCTAACATGTCATATTGTATCATGAAAAATCTGCAGTTTTTACTGAAAGCCAATAAAGTAGTGCAGCGGTTACTGATTTTTACCGCTGCAAATTGCAATATGTGGGTTCGATTAACGAAATGAACGTAATGTATTTCTTACGTCTGACTTCTTATTTAAACGATATGTGCCAAAGTTTCCATAGAGGCTAGCGGCTAGAGCATAATATTTCGAACTACAGTTTTTTATTAAAACTAAAACCAATTAATGAGTGTGTGTGTGTGAAATAATACGTAACCAAAAAGGCTTTTTCCTTGTTGAGAAGAGAGGTTAAGTAAAGAATTAAGCTTGCACCTTTCTTTATAAAACTACTATGTTTTCAGCAAACATCACGTTTCACGTAGGGTGACATACCTCTAGATAAAACTCCATTTATTTTTTAATCAAAATCTAACCTGCCTGAGTCGAGATAATCCACAATAAGTAGTCACCTGGATAAAAGAAAACCTTAGTTAAAAAAAATCTTTCTTGTATCCAGATAATAATGCAATAACAAAAACGTGTGAGCAAAAGTAAGAAGAGTGCATCTACTTATCTAAATAGAAATTAGTCCATGCAACATTATGGTGTTAAATGTTGAATATCATACGAGAATCCTTATCGATCATAAATGTTATACATGAAAGACGATAAACAACATTGAACTGAAAATTACTCTCGTATTCCATGAAGTGTCTTTCAACGAAAAAGTATAGTGAATTGTTTTTTCTCGTTAATTTTTTATAATTACATAATAATTATATTATTATTTTATAACTTTTTACTTAAATAGAAATTTCAATTAGACACGGGATTAAGCGAATAAATCTATTGCATTTTATGAATTTTTTAGGATGCTATTCGGGTGCAACTCACCTAAATATCTATTTCAAAAAGAAATTAATATTCATATTACAGAATCATCTGCACCATAAATTACAATACAATAAAGCGCGTCACACACGGTGAAGATTCTAAAAGATTAGAAGATATTAAATGACCCGAAATTTTGTGGGTCATTTGTAACAGGATGGCGGTTCTACAGGGGTCTTAGTACGCAATGACAAAAAGAAAAATGATGGTCAGAACGCTGATACCGGATACCTTAAGATACTATAACGTTTTATATTAGAGAATCTTAACATAAAATATTATAGTATCTTCACCGTGTGTGACGCGCTTAATGCGTTGGTCCTTGGCAACAGACTGTTCTAAAGAATACATCAAAATCGCTTTGTTTACCCGAAAATAAATATAACTGTCTATTTTGAGAGCAATGTGATGGCGGAAAATTTATTAATATTTTCACGGAAGTGAACAATTTCATTTTCATGTGACTCATCTTCAAAAAATGACGACTGTTTCAATTAAATGCGAGGTGAGGTATTTTGGATTTAGCTTACATTAAATGGACCCTAGAATTATTAACATTAACGAATTTAAACAACAATGAAATATTGTAGGAATTTGTCGAGTATGGACATTAAATAATTGGTGTAATTATAATCTAGTTCTTAATCGGCCAATATAATCGGTTTTTTATTAAACTTGATTTGTGGGAAACGAGTCCTTATAGTTACTACTTTCACTAAGAAAACGTTATTTCTGTCAATTTTTAAATATAAAAAAAAATCCGTAATGTCAATACGTAATTAAGTTATTGTCAACTCAAAAATTCATTAAAATTATCTTACAACTTAATCATTTTGCGTCTATTACTGAAAATTAAGGAAGAATTAAATTCTTGTTAATCGAATTCCGACATGTCAATAGCTATGGGACTTGAGATTCAATTACGTGAACAAGAATTAATTAACGATATTTTTCAGCGATCCCAAAAGCGCAAGCAATTTAGATTGTGTCTACTTTTCATGATAAATTGTTCTTCTTTAAGTACGCAGCTACTTTACCAACTTATTCTATATTATATCTTATAATTATATGTATTTACAGTCGCTGATGCTTTTTCTAATGGCATTCGGATAAAATAGATATAATAGGTATATAGATAATAATATTTTCTGCAGTTCTATCGGTCTGGGATCTTACTTTTTACCCATACTTAGAATACGTACCTATGCAGTTATTTTTTAGAATATAGCAGAATTGCACAATAATAGTTATATTGCAGACTAGCTTCCGCCCGCGACTCCGTCCGCGCGGATGTCGGTCTTCGCGTGGATGGTTTATTTCTCCATTTAGAGTAGGTACCTACCTCTGACAATAACATCTTATAAATATCTATTGGACCCAATTCCCAAATACGGCTAGGCCTGTAATAATACGCAACGTGTGTTCGCGGTTCTACGGAACAACGTCTATGGATAAAACTGAAAAATTAAGATTAATTTTTTTCTACGTATTTTTCCAGGATAAAAAGTATCCTATTTTACGCCCAGGACAATAAGGTATAATTATACCAAGTTTCATCGAAATCGAACCGCTAGTTTTCACGTGATGCCTTCACATACAGACAGACAGACAGACAGACAGACAGACAAAAATTTTTTTAATCACATATTTGGGTTTGGTATCGATCCAGTAACACCCCCTGGTATTTATTTTTTCAATATTTTCAATGTACAGAATTGACCCTTCTACAGATTTATTATATGTATATAGATATGTTAGCTAAGCAAGTTTAACGTCGTTGTTATTTTTGAATACTCAGTAAATGGTTCAAAATAATATAACCTTTTATCAGCTTGAATTTCTTAAGATATGTAAATACTTTCCAAGTTCGAGACGGTAAGGGCCACAAATTCACTGTTTCATCGCCTGTACTTGAATCTTAAATGTTTATCCTGACTGACATTATTTTGTTATTTACATAGATTTACCAAACCATTAAAAGATTATTTCCTTACACACAAAAAAGAGGATTTTTTAAATTCTAATTCACTGTAAAGTGTAATTTTTTATGCATAAATAAGCACAATTTATAAAGTTCTTGTATGCTATACATTTGAAATTAAATTAAAATTATAATTATAATTATCCTAATAATATTCGTAGGCCATCTTAATTACTCGTTACTAGGTTGACATTGGGTACATAATACATATTAACTATTAAGTATTGTTTATTTTAAACAAGTACCTAGTTAACTTTTATTATAATTTATGAAGCGCCACCATGGCTATAATTAATTTCCTGATTAATTGGGTTGCCAGACCTATTAGGTTAATAACTTCCTCCGTTAATTTTTTTTAATTTCTCGTTATTTTTAACAGGCTTATAATATTGTGTTAGCTTCATCTTTATGTATCCGACGATTCCTTTAGAGTCGATTTTGAAATAGTTTAAACGGACAGCTTTAATTGGAACTTTGTATAAGTACTATCAATGATCGATTATTATTATAAATTTTTATTAGTTTTTTTATTATTTCAATTCATTAAATATTTCAATATAATATATATACAAGTATAACGTCCTACGCGTGGGTATTAAATAAACAATATAAGTACCCTTTTCAAGTAAGCACAGACATGCAATTTCAGATAAGAATGTAGAGCTATTTCCCTAAAGTACACGGAAGACATTTGAATACAATTTTAGTTAGCTTATGATAGTAGATGCAAAATCCCATGAGTGATTGCGAACCTAAACTAACATAACATCTGTAGATACCATTTTTTATTGTGAAAAAGTATTTTGATATACGTATAGGTAATATCTTACCGAATAAAAGCACTGCTTGTTTCACGCTTAATTTTGTGGTCCGAAATAATGTATTCATTTTTTAATTAATGTTAATTTAAGATGTGTGTGTGTTACTGTGTATCTATATCATGCTTATCTGCAATATTATATATAATTATGCCTATACATTTATTTAGCGTACCAAAATATCTTTCTGGATGTCCTTTACTTAAAACGTTATTAACCAAAATTATCGTTAACCAAAAGTCTACATGAATTTTTTTTTACAAACATGTAACATTTACAAACATGTAACATTTCATAACTTAAGTTCAATAATCTTAACCAATACCTCTTTACGATACTCAATATTTCACAGACAAACGATTTATTCTGACGTACTTCTATTTTATGTGTAGACGTAAAAACTTTAATGTATTGACGAAATAAATATGCGGTTTTAGTGTGTAGTGCCACAAAATTACGAGTGAACAGAGATAGAGTATAAAACATAAATGTATTGGATAGTTTCGTTCAACCATGTAGGTATATCGTTAGAAAAGGGAATACTGATTTTTAATCGATATCTTCAGGATCTTCAAATACGTAAAAATATTTAAATTCATTTATCGGCTTAAAATTACCAGAAAAACTGTTCTGCTATTTCCCATTTACATATTTTTATCTAATCAAATCAAAACATAAAACAGTATATTGAATTAATACACTGAAAACTATGCATAATCGTTAAAGGGAGTTCTATATACATGCATTGCTTAAATTTCGTATGTGATATCAAAACATGCATAAATGAGGCCTTTCACGTACAAGGCTGTGAGTCCAACCGCTAAATTATAAAATCCTTTCATGCAAACAATAGATGCCTACAGAATCGTATTCAAAATGACGGAAACCGCACATTCATTATTATCGTCCCCTCTTCGTCGAGAGGGATTACTTATACTCGACAGTTTTATTCCATTAGATGAGACCTTTCCCGCGCATTCTATTTAGTATTTACCATACTGATACATTTCTATTTCATTATTCAATATCGTGTTTCAAGCCACTTGTGCTCACTGCTCCCACATCCCTGATTTATACAACTCAATGAAATGCGGGTATTTTATCTGTGACACGTGACACACGTACTTTGTTTATCTGCCCCCTTTGTAATATTTAAATAGGTACCCAATGTATCGTTTTTGGGCAAAATTTTCCTAAAAAAAGTTCGTACTGGAAACATGATTGCGTTAAAATGTTATGTATAATGCTTTATGACCAAGTTTGCAGTTTGAGGTCACAATAATCTTATATTTTTTGCCGAGTGTACGTATGCATATTGTGCGTAACTTACCTAAATGAAAACTTCTTCCGTTTTTCACGCTTTGGCTTGCTGTGGTTTTAATTTCATTCTATGGGGAAATTAGAAGTTCATCGGTCATGTCATCCATTACTATGATTGAAAACTAGTTTATTTCATATCAAATTTTACACTGAATACTGATAGTCGGCTACATTCTGTATTGCGATAACGAAATGTAATTGTGTAGCTATTTATTAAATAAAACTGTAAGTATAATGAAATAATTTCATATTTTAAGTGCCCTTGCATGTACTAAAAATATACCTAGGTATATAGTGATGTAAAAAGTTAGAGTAGAAAAGACGAACATGTAACATATTGTTCGTCTTATATCGTCTTACAATATTCTCTTACATTTTTTCACAATATTTTTGATATAGCGTTATCCTGCTTCACTTTAGTTCTAACTTGTATCTGTTTCTGTTACATCAATAGATTAAACACCTGCATTAACGTTCAACTTTAAATCCTTTGTAAACTCAATAGTTTGTTCTTTGTAGTTGTTTTATTGACGTTAGTTAACAAAGTATAAAATAAATAGGAAACCCAACCATAAAAGCAAACAAAATCGAGCAAAACTTTATCTAATAACAGTTGGAAACTGGCAACTTTGAACCAAAAAATAGTGACAAAGGCTTGCCAACTTTTAACATGTCGTTATACGAAACCGTGCAACTAACTTCTTGTTTTTTCTTTTCACTTTAATTCTAAAACTATTGCACTATTACATGCAATGAACAATTTTAGTAGTGATTTTGTTGTTTTTAGGGCCGGAAATTTTTAACGAATCTTGGTACGAATTTAGTGTGTTTAAAAAATCTTATTGTTTTTTATATAGCATAGTATACTGTAGCTGTTGGTAACAAATGTTGGTAATTTTGCAATGTTAATTGTACATATAAGCTTTAAGCTTTACTGTTTTCTTTTGAATACAGTGTGGTCAAAATTTATAAGTTTGGCAGTTCTGTAATCTGTTATCCTTTCTTACTGAGCCTTAGCTTTTTGAACTATAGCTAAAGTTCCCTTCCTTGTAACAACGTTACTCTCATAGCATACCACAGGTTTTAAACATCAAAATTACCAAAATTTGAAGTAAACTTCATTCAGTGGAAATTTATTTAAGCTAACAAAAAAGAAAAAACAAGCATACATAACATAAGAATAATAATAACACAGCTTCCACAATATTACCATAAAACAGTTTATTGCATAAAAAGCTCTATTTTTGTGGGGTTAAAGGTGAACCAATTCAAAGATCCGGCACTCTCATCTATTAAAATAACATAACATGTATGGTATCATTGAATCACCGATCGTCGGCCTACAAATATAGCAAAGAGCAACCCAATAACTGTCAAAAGCTTTTCGAGGTCCAATTTAAATTGGCCCATGTCATGCTTCTATTACTCGCACTCGAAAATAAACTAGACCTAATTCGCCGTTAAATTTATTTATATACAGTATACAGGCTGTAATCGTTAAGTGTGCATATATGTTATTATTCCATAACTATTACAGATATCAGATAATTTAAGACTAATATTGAAACTAACTGAGCAAAATGATAATAACAATTTTTAGAGTGAATTTTGATTTCTCGTTGAATTTTTAAAAATTTTATCGTTATTTTGCTCATTACACTTTCAATGTCAGTTGATGAAATTTTTTTGATATCTACAATAGTTACTGAATAATCGCCTGTGCATACTAAACTATTCCGCCTGTGCATACTTAACGATTACACCTTGTATAGTGTATAGTATAGTAGTAATAATTAGGGAAACGTGGACTTTCAATAATGGATTACACTGGCACTTCAGTCGAGGCTGCCTAATCTCCCCTCTTCGATATTCATACTCAGTCTAATGTTTTCAATACAATATCACATCCTGTAGATAATATTTGCATTATAATAATTGCAAATGATGTGCACATCCTGTTGATAAATATATGTCAATTATAATTGTTAATCCATACTAATATTATAAATGCGAAAGTAACTCTGTCTCTCTGTCCGTTACTCAATCACGCCTAAACTACTATTTTCATGAAATTTGGTATGGAGATATTTTGATAGCCGAGAAAGGACATAGGCTACTTTTTATCCCGGGAAAATGACGCAATCCCGGAAATCCCAAGGGAACGGGAACTATGCGGGTTTTTCTTTGACTGCGCGGGCGAAGCCGCGGGCGGGAACCTAGTACATATGATAATAGAGAGTTAACGCATCGTATCTAACGAGATAAATAAATCATACTGTATGTGTATTAGCTTATAATTAAATTTTGTTAAAAAGGAGAAACGCTTGATGATTAATTTATATTTTTGATTAATGGTGGAATGATTTCATCGTAAGGCAGGAATTAGGGAAGCAACCGTTTGTCAAGTTGGCAAATTAATAAGGAGGCTTTCGATTTTGATAACATTCTGTATATTTTGAGATAGGTATTATTATATTTTTTTGGGATAAATTAACCCTATAATAGATACCGCAGATTTTGAATGTTGTTTAGAAATGATTAATTAAATACGCATATAATTTTCCATCCATTTGGGACTGTTGATTCAAAGTAGGTAATAGCCGAGAATTGCTTAATTATTTCACGAATAAATTAAAGCTAGTACATAATATTATGAATATTTGTAACTCCAATGTTTTGAATAAGCCCTCCTTGTATATAACAATCAATGGAGAATGTGAAAGAGAGAACGCATATCGCATTTTATATTATTATTTTCTATTTAAATGAAGCCAACAATTTAAACATCGTACAAATATTTAGCCGCGTGTTTTCACCGATACACTCGTAAGTATACTCGTAAGTATCTCTTTATAAACAAGAACTAGATAAACTTAAAATACACCTACAACTTTGAATAAATTACTTTCTGTAATGATGTAAGCGATCTTAAATTCCACTGATAAAAATAAAGAGGAAATGATATTGTTCGGTTAAAAGTGACTATTCACCTGGACTGCATCCAAATTAAACATATAATTTACAAATGATTATTTTACATTTATATTAGAGTATACCACATATATAACTGTTGTCATAATCAAAGAAAGCTCTTCATTACTTTCAATTCTTTTATTAGGTGGGTCTCCAACAGATCGAACAATTTCTAGGCGAAGCAGCTGGGTTTATTTGGACATGGCTCAAAAGTGACGGCATCCGTCATATGCTTCGACATATGCTTCGAGCTGCTTCGCGAGGCTGCTCGCTCTGTTGAGACCCATTGCTTAGTAAAAAATGTGTAGAGTTTTATTTGAATATGAAAACGTAATCCATACTAATATTATAAATGCGAAAGTAACTCTGTCTGTTTGTTACTCAATCACGCCTTAACTACTCAACCAATTTGCATGAAATTTGGTATAGAGATATATTGATACCCGAGAAAGGACATAGGCTACTTTTTACCCCGGGACATAGGATAGATTTATTCCGGAAATCCCACGGGAACGGGAACTATGTGGGTTTTTCTTTGACTGCGCGGGCGATGCGGCGGGTGGAAAGCTAGTATATTATATGGCCTGCTTATTTCCGCTTAGTATTTGGCACCCTATAGTCCAGCTGTCATAACCATTCATTTCAAATCAATCTCAAAGATCTCATTCCTACAAAATATTCGTGTTTTGTCTCTATTAATAGAAGATGCCTGGAGGTGACATTTACGTTGTTCGACATCTATTTTGATTTGGAAAACCAATAAATTGTCTTATTATTGTTATTGGTAAATATAAAAGCCATTATTTTTATTCATAAACAAATACGGAATTCCACGAAATTACTTTCTATTTTTCCTTCTATCGTTGGTGGAAATTCAAAATAAACGAATATCTGCGAGACAATATTGCGTAATGTAAATTAACTACTTTTATAAGACTTTTTATCTGTTATTAATAATATATTGAATTGGAAAATACACCTTATTTTATAAGGAAAGTCATACATTAATTGTGTACTTGTTAACTGATGCAATACCATGACCGATTTTTCTTTATGACTAATTGTTCTAGTTACAGAAATAGAATCTAATAGCCACTTCGTTGCAATAGATTGGAAAAATAATGATTGATTTCCCATCGAGATTTTATTGCGATTGCAATCTTTGCTCAACGAAATTACATGAAGTTTCAATATTTAAACTGAGAACAGACGAACAAGGATATACCTCTGGAAATAAAATATTTTATTTATTTATTTATTTAAAGAAAAATAAATAAATATAAATAAATAAATGCCTCGCAAAAATTCACATCACCTTTGATTAACATTGAATAATAATTGTAAACATATCGGCGCTTTTAATTGATCTTCACATTCATCATTCGTAAAGCTAAGCATTTATTTGTACAAAATTATTCAACGAGGAACTAGCAATGCACTAAAAAGATATACCATGAATAATATAATACTATACTAGGCTATACATTAATCAACTCTATGTCTCTATGTCTAATTGCGGTGACCAATGGGTTGGAAAATGTATTTATTATTTACACTGTAGGTAATATAGTGTACACATTCATAGTGTTATAAATTATAATGTATGAGAATGGGAGATGCATTAGTAGAATTTAAATAAAAATAACTGCGTTAAAAACAACCGACTTCAAAAACGGAAAAGTAAGAAATAAAAAAGATTTGATATTATTAATTACTACATATTATTTTTATGTGCTATTTACTAAAAAGGTTTGATGTCGGTGCATGGGCTTAATACTAAGTGCTTAGTGTTTGGCACCGACTTCAAACCTATTTAATAAATAGCACATAAAAATAATATGTAGTAATTAATAATATCAAATCTTTTTTATTTCTTACTTTTCCGTTTTTGAAGTCGGTTGTTTTTAACGCAGTTATTTTTATTTAATACTTTTTAGTGTATTTTTCAACACGAATCAAACGAGCCCAGACTCGATAAAGTTGAGTCAATATATTACTGAGTTCCTATGGCCACCTTCCGATTCCATAATCAGATCAGCTCCATGTCATGATAATGTTTCATCGCTATCCAATTTACATTCGTATACAAAATTTCAGCTCAATCGGTTACCGGGAAGTGAATCAAAGTTACTTGCTACATTGAAATTAAGTCATCGAGTACAGACAAAAATGCTCATAAAATAAAAACTACTAGGCCTAGCGGAATAAAATTTTTATGGGACCAATTCGACACCATCCCGCATCGAACAAAAAAAGAATCACGTAAATCGGTTCAGAAACCTCGGAGTAATCGGTGTACATACATAAAAAAAAAAAAAAAAAAAAAAAAAATATACCGGCCGAATTGATAACCTCCTCCTTTTTTTTGAAGTCGGTTAAAAAAATACTATATTTTATCAATGTTTTACATTGCAAAATATTATACAAAGTATCTAATCTGGACTCTGCCATATTTAAGACGACATCTAGTTCCAAACGAATTCAAGCCGCTATTCTTATGTAAGCACTAGATATTGGGTGGTCTAAGCAGATTATTTAATACTAGTGGTCCGCCCCGGCTTCGCCCGTTGTACATATTTCGCAATAAAAGGTAGCTTTCCTTACCTTTCTCGGGTATCAAAATATCTCCATACCAAATTTCATGCAAATTAGTTCAGTTGTTTAGGCGTAATTGAGTAACAGACAGACAGACAGAGTTACTTTCGCATTTATAATATTATAGTATGGATATCATATTCAAACTTAACAAACACTTTTCTGATTCATACCTTTATGTATTACTTTTATATTATATAGGTTGTATGGATCCGGATCACGAGCCTTCAATATTATAAAATGCATTCATAAAAACTATACATTTTTACCCAGTACAAAAAACCCCGAGTGAAATTCTTGTACTCATTTTCCAGTATTATGGATGAGACACTAATAAGAAGTTGTTCATGATGTCAGTTCGCTAACGAACTAAGAGGGATGTACTTACGACCCCTCTTCACTTGAATTGCACCATCTGAGCTAAAAGCGGACCAAATAAACGTGGTTTGATTATGTAAGGTGAGAATGATGTTAACAAGAACCATGAAACTCGATTTCTAATGTTCATAATTTAAGTCAAACTTATGACTGTTCCTTTCCTAACCTTTCTGCCAAATATGAAGATATTAAAATATTTTATTGTACTTACTGTCGTTATAAAAATATTTATAAATGACAACTAAAATTTATTAAGATATATTAAGATACATATATTATTAATAGTTATAACTATACCTAATCGAATTTGGTAGCTTCTATTTAATAGTGTTTTGTTTTGTAGAACAAAAAATGAAGGTAGGAAAAGTAACCTTCATCACAACAAAACTAGATGAAAGTTTGTAATTAAAACTTCATAACCTTTTATGTGATATTAAAACATCATGTCCCTGGTGCTTCTCTAAATAATGACTTTACGCGTTTTATACGGCAAGGCCAAAGTGAGAATGTAGATATAGTTACACGGCTCACAAATAAACAACACCTAGAAAAACGAACTGAAATACTTTCCCTTTCATATATCTGTCAATAAGACAAACAACGCTCTTGTATACAACAAATTCCACCTCCCGAAATTGCTTTTAAAACAACACGATTTTCTTACCGTTTTAATAATAAAGCGCGGACCTGTGAAACTCATTTTTATGAAACAAAATAATGTTAAACATGTACCCAAGAGCTTTTGTGGAAATGAATATATTTTTTTTAATTCTTTCTCAAATCTTTTGTAGTTGCAATGTATTCAAACATATATGTACCAACGTTTATTTTTATCATCATACTGACATGCATGAAAAAGATAATATATATGATTATTATACAGTTAGTCAACATACGTTGTAGGCTTGCTTAGAACATTGAGGCTAAGCCTCTAATTTCCACTAGTAACGAAACCAATTATGGAGCAATCGTGGAGATAACATAAACAAACAATTTAATTTCTCATCACACATGATTATAATTTATAACGAAAGGATTAATTTTAAGCCTAATAATAAATTACAGTACCTTACAGTTTTTTGTTTACACCATACTACAAAATAGAGAATTTTATTAATGCGCGGAAACAGTGCAGCAATCAATATTGCCAATACCTTGTAACATAAACGTTATTTTTGACAACCATAAACTTTTTGTCCAATAGTGGACAAGCAATGCTTACGTGGAATGCGCCAATTATAAAACCATCTAAGATTTATTTCCTGCAGGGATTGAAAGTGTCTCAGTGAAGGCGCAAGATTGATCACTTTTCAATAAAGATAAATTTATCGGTGATTCAGCAGCACGGACAAACCGCGGAGATGGAAACGGGTAAAATTGCTCAAAGAGCATTGAGAGTTAAAAGTAAGGTTACGGAGAAACTTATCTACTGAAAAACGAATAGTATTTAATAAGTTCTTTTTTATCATTATTACAGTTATATTATACCTTATTTTTCCATTCAAATTAAAATTAATACATTAGTAAATTTTACTACCTCTTAAAACCATTGCTTATTTATATCTATTATTATTCCTCTATTTTGCCTTCTTCTATTACCTATTTGTGTAATTTATATGTAATCTTTATGTCATGACAATTGCGGATCTATCTATTTCCAAGAAAACCTAATATTTTCACTATTATTTTTTTCAATATAAGTAGATAACAACGCAACGTAATAACTATCTCGGAAATCAATCTGTTACACAAAATAATTTCAATGTTAAATCAAATTAAAATGTTTTAAAAAATTCATAGCTATTCAATTAGTTACCAATAGAAACTAAACCAACACAGTCGAGCGACATTTCTATAGGAGCTTAATAGATAGGGAGGCGAAGAGGGGAATTTTCTGTAATACTCGAGCGTGGCAGTTTAAGATATGAGAGATACCTAAGACCTAATAGAACAACCTTGTTAACTATTTAGCTCTATATGTAGTGACGCGCGCCAAGGATAGACGATCAGATTAGTAAAAAAAAATCGATAGTCTGAAATACTCGAGCGCGTCAGATTAAGATATTGGGGGTTGATTTTAGTGTTTTAAGACTAAATTTAACTAATCTGACCATAAGTCCTTGACGCCGCCGAGTTATAGGGTCGCGAACTTGTAAAAAAAAAACGTTAATCCGGCATTCTCGAGCGCGATTGATTTTATTTTTATTTTGAAGAATATAATCTAAAACTTACTAAAAATACAAAATCTGCCGGTTTCCGCATGACCGGAAGTCTGGAGGAGCCATTTCATCTTCCGAAAAACGCGTTGCAGCATATAAGTCGCGAACTTTACTTTTTCCAAAAAAAAAGTTTAAATAAACAAAAAAGGTAATTTTATTTTACAAAAAAAGGTCTCTTTTCATTTTTGTCCAAAGTTAAAACTTTTTTTACTTGAAGCGTCGTAAAAAGTCAAACTCCCGGTTTTTTGTGTATATCTCGAAAACTGAGGGAGTTAAGAAAAATTGATATGAAATAACGATGATTAAAAAAAAGAAACCCACAAACCTTTTTCGGTCAGATTAAGAGAACCCACCAACATTTTTGTCAGATTAAGAAAATATTCTTTCAGGATACCGAGATAAACCTCCCCTATGAAAATCTGACGCGCTCGAGTATTTCAAAAGGACTCTTTTTTTCTGCATTTTCAAAAATTCATCATAACTTATCGTCATGTCGTAATCGTCAGTTTTTTTAAGGGGAGCTTCCTTGGGGCCTACTTAACACCCCTTCCGAAAATCTGACGCGCTCGAGTAAATTTTTTTTTTGTGCATTTTTGACGAATTTATATGCCTAGCCCCACCACGCAAACCGGCAGATTAGTATACCGTTGTTATCAGAGGGACTTGGGGCATACGTAGTATGAATATCTGACGCGCTCGAGAATGCCCAAGTAACTGTTTTTTTTTTACATTTTTGAAAATCCGTACACGCCAAACCCACCGCTAAAATGGTTTTTACCATAGAAGCTTTTCTTTTCGAAATTATTTTCTCTTTCGATTTTGATAAGTCTCGACGACGCCGTTGAATTACGTCATTTAGCTACCTCGCCTCCCTATCTATAAACAATTGTTTATAGATTAGAAACCCATTTGGCGTAACACCAAACAGAGCCAGGACGTAAAACAACATGCAAATCGATTCGCTTTTTAATACAGGATTTGTCCAAAACATTTCACTTCTCGTGTGTCACTGTTTTCCAATTAAAAGTTATTTTATTCCATAAAATACAGCTTACATCCAGCTTACAAGTATAATCCTTTTTCCCAGTATTTGTAATTTACTACAACTTTAAAAGTATATTCAAATGGAAAAAAATATTAGAAGCAATGCTAAAGGTGCAAAAAGAAAAAGACCGGAAAATTTTAATGGAGAGCGCTCGTGGTTTAAATGATGTAAAAATATGTTTCCTGAAAAATCCATACTAATATTATAAATGCGAAAGTAACTCTGTCTGTCTGTCTGTTACACAATCACGCCTAAACTACTGAACCAATTTGCATGAAATTTGGTATGGAGATATTTTGATAAACTAGAAAGGACATAGGCTAGGTGGCTACATACCTTTTATTGCGAAATATGTACCACGGGTGAAGCCGGGGCGGACCTCTAGTGTTTAATATAATTGATGCGTTTCATTTGTTAATACCTACATGAATATTTCTAAAATACAAAAGATTTCCAAAAATATTGTATAACCCATAAAAGGAGTATTTAGATCCCCTCTTTTGTAAATCCTATTCTTTTTATACAGATAATACGAATACGCCTTGGGTAATATTCATTTCTATTACATTAGCTTGTAATAAAATCTATTGTTAGGGTTAATCTCGTATTGCAAAGGACGTATTCTTCGCTTTTTAAAGCGGCCATCAATCGTCTGCCATAATTATTAATGGTCTGAAAGCAATTACATTTTATCTCGGAGCATTTTCAAGGTAATTTCTCATCAAAATAACGATTTATTTTAGTTATTGTGGCCGCTAAAAGGTTTAAATATGATATAATCTATCATGTTCTGATTGCCTTATAATGTACACTAGCTTTCCGCCCACGGCTTTTCCCGCTTTGTTTTAAACCTAATTAATCATATACTAAATCCCTCCTCTTGAATTACTATCTATAAAAACTGCATCAAAATCCGTTGTGTAGTTTTAAAGATCTAAGCATATATGTATACAAACACTAGGACAGGCACGAGAAGCGGCTTTGCTTTATACTCTGTAGTGAGTAGTGATGAAAATAGTAATATTAAAGAAGCAATGTAACCACTCACTTAGTCCAAGCAACGATGCAATTATCCAGGAACTAAGTTTCACGCTCAGGTATTGATAACTTCTGAATTGTTTACTTGGTTAGCAAATTGCTCAGGAAGTTTATGAACCTTATTTTTTTTTTGGCTGAATTTCATAGAGCTAAATGAAATAGAGCATTATACAATGAAGTTTGAATCAAGAATTCCCAATTAGTTTCGCTACTTGAATATGTTCATGAAGTTATTCTTCAACCATATAGTCAAGGTCCTTATGAAAAAGTAAACTTTTTTATTCTGGAATATACCTGGTGATTTCTAGATTCATTTATTTAAAAATTCCAATCAAATGCGAGGCACACTGTTTACAACGCTTCGTACTAGCTCTACTCGTTCTAAAATTGCTTTTTGTCCTTATATATATGTTTGAATATATTTTGTTGATGCAAAAAGCTACAAATTTGGTGAATCAAACAAAATAAATACAGGGAATGTTCTGTCCTTTGATAATCTGGATGAAATAACTTTTTTAACAACGTGTACAAATTTATTATATTTATCTTATCTTACTTATATTATAAACGTGAAAGTTGATGATGGATGCATGTATGTATGTTTGTTCCTCTTTCACGTGAAAACCACTCATCAAATTATGATGATACCTGGCAATGATGTAGCTTATACCAGAATAACACAATAAGCTATACAAGCTTTCGACCAAGGATAAAACAGGTGCATTGTACTAACTAAAACAAAAAATTGGTTGAATTTTATTTATGTCCGCTTAAAATATAGATGATAAATATTAAAAAATTACAAAACTACAAAAACAAATAAACCTACGGAGTACGGGTGGAACCAGGGCGAGTAGCTAATACATTATAATTCTAACTTTGACATTTACATTACCAATTTCGTAATTCCTACTTTATTTTATCTATAGTGTGTCTATCTATCCGTGTTTTCCAATTACAGCACTAGAGCGCATTATGCGGCATAATGCTTAACGTTGAATGTTCCAACTACAGCAACGCTTCGCACAATCGAGCACTCTTCAAAGTAATGCGCGTGAATTGATGCGAGCAATCGATTTATCGTTAGTAATTATTAATTGTTGGAAAAAAAAATTAAAGCTTTCGTTTCATTGTAGTTTTTTCGAAATAATCAAAGTTAATTCAAATTGTGTTAAAAAAATAAATATAAGTATGTATGAAGGTACAAACATTGAAAAAAATGTTTATGAAATAGGTAATCAAAATCCAAATTACTTAAAATAACCGTAAATAGTTTTCAACCAATTATTATGTATACCACTTTATTTACACATTAATGAGGTTATTGCTAACTCTATGATTTTTTTTTCAACACTGAACTTAGCGCAACCTGCTAGTGCGTTTCACGTTCCAATTAAGCATCAGCATAATTCGGCATTGTGCGCCACTGAGTCGCATTATGCTCTGTAATTGGAAAACAGCCATCGTTATCCCCATATTATCACCTACGTCTGATTGCTATTACGTCACTTCAACCTACGTAATGACAAGTTTGAGTCTTAGATAAAAGCTAAGTTTAATAAAACCATACAGAGCTATAAAGGGATAGTCTATCACTCTATATTGTATGGATTCTTCTTCAACTATTTCCTAACGGTCAATATCAGTCTTCGATGCTCAAAGGACTAAGTGCTAAAACTATCTGTGAATTTCAAATCTTGAGGGAGACTATACAGGTGAATATTCTGCATTAGAAGGAGGTGTTGTGGAAATAGATGTTATAGAAAGAATAGCTGCCCCGGGAAACGTTGTTGTGCCATACCTAATCTTGTCACGGGGTATGAAAAATAGATGTTGATTCAAAGATTTTCGGGTGGAAAATCTTTGAATGCAGTTATATCTATTTAAAAATAAATGAATTGTTTCTTTTAGCAAAATTTTTTATCTCCCGTATTTCAAGTAAGTACCCTCCAGGGCCCATCGACATTGTATAGAGAAGAGATAGAGATAGATAGAATATAGAAAAAATAATCTGAGTTCGATGTACGCGTACAAAGAAGTAAAGGTAAACCATGTAAACATGTATTTTTGCAAACGTTTATTTTTATCGCAATGGTTTTGTTTAACTGCAACACGCAATAAATATAAGGCAGACAGATTTATGAAATGTTGTTTTATTAATCCTGAACACATTAAAAGTTGTTTCGTGCAAAAATCGAGCTGCTTTCACTGTTTGCTTCGTGGATAAACATTATTTGTAGACCTGTTATAAAGTTATTTCTGTGTATTGTTTGAAATGAAAACTTCTTTAGCGGCGTTGGGTATAAAATCTTAAACTCGCGTCAGGACACGTGGCCTGATCGAAAAAGCGTAAGACAAATGTTTTTTTTTTTTAGCCCTTATATTCCATGCGTAAGACGGATACCATTCCAAAATATCAAACATGCTGAACGAGTTTTCACTTCTGCCGGCACTCCCGGAGTGCAACCCGTCTTTTTTTATATCCATGTCTTTGTGTGTCTTTGTTAACGTTTAGTTGTAATACTTAGTTTCTTAAAATTACTATAGGTACATATTTATTAGGTGGCTCTTTATTAAAATAATAGTATAATCAATCACATTCATTCGAGTGCTTTTGTTTATCACTTCAACTTTTACATAATATGTTTAATATCAAAGCTTTCTCTACCTACGTACTACGTAGATCTTTTATCGCCACATAATAATGTTTCTATAAATATTAATCAGTTTATATTCCCCTAATAGCATAGAATAATAACTAGTAGCTAGCTGCTAGTGGGTGCTAGATAAATAATTTATCGATACACATACACGCTTTTCCATCCAAATACATGCGCAATATTCAAAATAAATAAAACATAATATTCAAATTATTTTATATTCGACTTAAACAGTTTACAACGACGATTAAACTACGCATAGGATCATACACTATAATTATTCATTCCTCACAGGCTAGAAAAGGAGCTAATACAAAAAAAACAACTTTTAAACCTAATTTAAAGCCATATCAGATGGTGCTTGGATAATTTCATGTTTATGACCCGGCTTCTAAAACGATATTAATTTTATTGAACTTTAAACAATATAATTTTTAATACAAAAATCGGAGTTGAGCTATAAAATACCGTTATGAAAGAAATAAAAACGTGGTCCCACAAAATTGCTTAAAGAATATTAGAGCCAATGCTCTGTAGATTAAATTTTTGAATCTAAATGATATTGGAGGTATTTATGGTTTGAATAAATTGAGGGAAGAAACAATTTGGTCCAGCTGTCTTTTTATCGAGCACAATTTATACATCACCGTTATTTTAAAAAAATCCGAATTCCTGAAACGTCTACTTAAAATGAAGCAGTTCTATGTTATTCATTTTAATTTATACAATAGTTAACTATATAATTTTTATTGCGTAAATCAACTAGGTACAATTCTTGATATTTTAGGTAAAACAACTTATAAAAAGAAATTATATACCGGCCGAATTGATAACCTCCTCCTTTTTTTGAAGTCGGTTAAAAACCGATAAAAGTAAACTTAAGATTCCTCAAAAATTGTTTATTGTACCTAACATTTCCACTGGGAATTGTCCGAGCGATTATGAAAATAATTTATCATTATGTGTAAATTATAAAACAACAATAATTTTTACTAATACCTGTGTACAATTCTGATTCATATTCATATCAAAATGTAAAATAATATGTTTATTTAAATGTTAAATTGCGAAGTATTAACACCAATGGAAAAATGTAACAGACTCGAATTTACTAATTGACGCGATTCTTGAATAATTTTTTAATATAAGTTATTCGTTAATAATTCTCATTAACTATCACTGGAGGCATAGTATACTACATAGGTAGTTTAAAACAAAGTCACTTGTGTCTGTCTGCTTTTTTAGATATTTACAACTACGCAACGGATTTTGATGCGATTTTTATTTAGTAAATACTCAGTAGACTGATTCTCGAGGAAGGTCTTAATATAATATTATTTACTAAGTTTTAGACAAAGCGGGTGAAATCACGGGCGGCAAGCTAGTTTAAATACAATAAACATTTTTAGTTTAAATGTGTCCCATGATGACTATTAACTAAACTCACACTAAAATTAAATGTACGCATATAATCATTTTTTATCTAAAATATACGATTGGTTGCCAAAAATTCTAAAATTAAATTTTCATTTTACTTTTATATACTTAATATCTAAACAAATGAGCGTAATATATTTTAAGTGACTCTAAACATTATTTATGACCTTTTATTTTAATTACTTACCTAATTTTATTTACAATTATGTAATGAAGTTGTATTTTTAAAGTGTTTTTGGTAATTTAAATATATAAGTATTATAAACTGATCGCATTAATCTAATAAATAGACATAAATATAATCATTTAAACCGATTAATAAATAAAAATAAGTAAATATTTATTATAATAAATATTAAACATATTACTCACGTTTTTTAAGTTAAACCGGTATGTGTAAGTTTTTTCCGTAGAATCGTTTTACACAATTCACTAGTAAACTTCAATTTCAAACTACTTTTTTCACACGCAACAATCGTCGTATCAACGTCAAGGAATTATTATCTTCATATACCTACTATTTAAACAATCTTACAATATAATAATATGCACTTTTAATTTTATAATTATGTGTTCCATTAATCTGGCAAATACAACATTTCAAATATCAAAAGGAATGGTCATTTAAAACGGCTCATTGAATTGGCGCGAAACTTCGTTTAGGAACGCTGCGTTTAAAGTTGGAAGCATTTTGACGCGTGCTCTGAGTCGACCACGCGATGGTATCCCGCAAAATAGACTGGAGGCGAACACGATTCCCGAACGAAGTAAGGGCGATCTCTGCGCACAGTTCGGAAATAAGATGACACCAACACGTGTGAGTTTGAATTATGAATGCAGTTCTTATTTATTGTTATTTTTTTTTTTCTTTTTTTTTAAACCGGAACTGAATAAATTTCAGCCAGTATTTTTCTTTTCCCATCAGACATTTTATGACTATGATGATTATAATATTGTGATGTCATTTTATTCTTTTATATTTTTATCGTAATATGTATATAGCAAATTAATTATTATTTATTTCATTAATTAATATATGTTTTTAATGTCAATTCATAGACAACATAATTTTGTATAAGTAAAAAGTAAAATATTTTATACTCTATGGCTACCTACTGAAAAAATACAGTTTAGTATTTTTTCATTGAGATAATATTAGTTATTATGGAGGAGACACCACGAACAAAATCTCTCTAACTGAGTTTTAAAAATTATTATCCAGTTAGGTACTTACCTATGAAAGTTATTCCTTTGCACTTTTCCGTATTATTTGTATTATTTGTGCAATATCGTAACACACACGAAGGCATATTTGATGCGTTTCACTTTAAAACAAGTAAAAAATGAGCGTTAAGCCATATGGCTTATGGTGAGCGGAACATAAGTGATGTATGCGTTGTCGTCTCCATATGTATACCTATCTCAATGTATTTTTTGCACAAATTTTTATAATCATACATTCACCAATGGCACAACAGTGGTAAGTTTTCTTTTTTCATTTCATGTAATTATTTAAGACTGTGATTTGAGTAAGGTTTTGAACAAAGAACTAAAACAACAGCTTTTTAAAATCCTAATCTAAGAACGTAAATCAAATTTTAGTTCACTAAAATTGTGTCGACACGATTTCAGCACACAATCGTAATTTCAACAAATAAAGCTTCTAAACAAAGCCATAGTATAATTAAGGGAAAATACGATGTGAAACAGTTTATATCTTTATTGCCATTTTGCACGAGTTGTAAGCCGATAGTTTGGTTTCATGATTTGCAAAGTCTATAAAACAATACAAAGTAAGATTGCTTGTACAGCGATTGGAAACTTCGTCTGTTATGTCTACATACAATATCGGCGTATCGTGCCAATGCAGGTAATATTTCGATTACTGTATCATTTATTTGTTGAATAATTTCGTTATGATATTTTTAGAAACATCTTTAATATTATTTCATGTAAGGCTTTTCGTCCATAACTACTCAGACGTACCCGTGCAGACGAGGGAAATTCCCATGGGAACGAGATGTTTCACCGCTCTAACGAGTAGCCTATGTCACTCTTTAGGCTCCGTGCAGACAGAGAGCGTTCTGCGTTCCGCGTTCTGCGTTCTGCGTTCCGCGTTCTGCGTTCTGCGTTCCGCGTTCTGCGTTCTGCGTTCTGCGTTCTGCGTTCTGCGTTCCGCGTTCTTTGTGCTATAGCGAAGCGCCGCGGTCTGACTGCGTTCTGTGTGCGCCGGCGCTATAGATCCTTCGCATCACAAAGAACGCGGAACGCAGAACGCAGAACGCAGAACGCGGAACGCAGAACGCTCTCTCTCTGCACGGAGCCTTAGCCTCCTATTTCTAGACATAATAATTACGATATGAAATAATTAATTTAAATTATTATATTTATGAGCTCTTCACAATATTTTAAACTTTCAAACAATGTTAATAAAAATAACGGAGGCAGTTTTATTTGGCGTGACTTAGGATCGTTCATTAAAATATAATTGTGTATTCGTTTGGCTTACACAATACTCGTGTACAGTTTAGAAATTAAAGATTATTCAAATAACGAATTCAACCTTCTTGACATAATATTAATAACTAGCTGTTGCCCGCGACTTCGTCCGCGATTACGTCGTTTTAGGTCATTCGTCGTTTAAAAAAAATACGTGACACTTTATTTTCAAATGTTCTTAATTGTCTCTTTTAAAATTTAACTACATTAAAATTGAAGAAAATCTTAAAATAGGAGAAAATCGAAAATCTGAGGAAAACATGAATGAATGTGATTTAAATTCTACATTACTTAGTATTTCAAAATATAATAATCTAAATTAAATGTAGATTAACAGTTTGAGCGCACCGATATAGAATATGTAGCTAAGTATTAAATTACGTTAGTTTACATAGTAACAAAACAAAAACACGATGACTTTCTTTCGCGCTCGGTACCACAAACTAAGCATGTTAATGGTACGTGGCCCGCGTCACTTGACCCCCCGCGAGTTCCCCTCCGTTGCTATGCGAAAATACATTCGTCGCCCTGCTGTAGGAAAAATTGTAATACTGTGGCCTAGGCGTTATAACACGCCCAGGGAGTTCCTGAGTACCGATAGACATCTATGCACCCTATCATTTGTCAAACGGTCTTCATATTGAGTAAAAGTTTCAGATTCAGAGTGTTATAGACAAATATAATCAGAAAGCTTCGAACTCCTAAGCTATCGGAAGTTACCGTGTTATTGTGAGTCAACCATAAAAGATAGACATTTATGATGTCGGGAGATATTTTTTATATAATAAGGAGAACATTTCTTTCATACATGATTTCTGTGTAGCTTTATTCTGTGTACCATAAAGGTTGCACACGCGACGAAAGCTTAAAAATGGAGTTACTGCTCTGCTCAGGAGTATGAAAAATAATTGTACCAAGTTTCGTTTAAATCCGTCGAGTAGTTTTTGTTTCTGTAACGGTTATACGGACAGACAGACGGACAAAAATTTTACTGTTTGCTTCTTTAGCATCAGTGTCGATCCCTAATCACCCCGTGATAGTTATTTAGGAAATATATTTCATGTACAGATTTAATATAAGTATACATAATAGGTATATTTAGATTCCAATTTCCATGTACCTAACGTTAAATTCGACTATACAATAACTAACAGACAACGCAGGTTACTCTCGTTTCCGTAGGTAAGTTGAGGCGGTTACATATTCGGTCCTCATAACATCACTTTTAGTGAACGAAACGACAGCGCGGTTTAATTCGATGCCAACACCGTAAGAAAAAAGGAAATATTTTTAATTGTGAAAAAATATTATGATTTACACTATTAACACTATTTTAATCTATATTATATTACATATAATAAATCTGTTGAAGGGTTAATTCTGTACATTGAAAATATTGAAAAAATAAATAGCAGGGGGTGTTACTGGATCGATACCAAACCCAAATATTATGTGATTAAAAAAATTTTTGTCTGTCTGTCTGTCTGTATGTGAAGGCATCACGTGAAAACTAACGGTTCGATTTCGATGAAACTTGGTATAATTATACCTTATTATCCTGGGCATAAAATAGGATACTTTTTATCCCGGAAAAATACGTAGAAAAAAAACTAAATCTTAATTTTTTCCGCGCGGATGGAGTCGCGGGCGGAAGCTAGTATAAAATATATGGCTGTGAGTGTGTAAAAATAAATCCAGCTAGTTTCACATCACACTTATGTTTATAATTAGCTATACGACATGAAAATATACATATTAACTACCAAGCAATAATCATACAGGTAAATACTGAAGAATTGAAGAATTGAGATGATTAACAGTCAAAGTTTATTTTAGTAATAACATTTAACAACATGTCAATGATGAAGAAATAATAATTATCAACGAACTAACCTTTTCTATAATACTTAACACAGCACATTTTTTAAATTATCTTGCTCAACTCTGCTCAAAAATTTGAGGGTTTTGTTGGAACTTTAATGTGTCAAAACTATGATATATCTAAACTACGATACAACTTGCATGCGGAAATGCTCATTACAATCAGTAAATTTAAAGAATAACTAACAACATACTATTCAATTTTATTGAGCTGATTAATATCTTTTGCCTGGAAGAGATCACCGCCGCCAGGCCGCCGCCTAATAAATATACTGTGTTTTCTTATAAAATCGTAACATACTTAATTTCTTTTATCTACTAAATTTTAATAAATTTATAACTAAATTCTTTTTATCTAAAAATGAGCTTGAGCTTATATTAGGCAAAAGTATACATTAACTTTTTATAATTTCAGGACCGCACCTTAAATGGGGCCTCGTAAAATATGCCTACGGGTTATTAATAGAGAAATGATACACAACAAAGTTATGTTGGTTCCATTTTATTTATAAAATATAATGAAAATGGACAAATATAAAACATATTGTGTAAAATGATTAAAAATAAATAAATGAAGCAACTACGATTCAAAGAAAACATCTTTTTCAGTGTGAAAATGCTCTAAGCAATCCTGGATGATGAGTCATGTACTCTCATCCCAGTACGGTCGGTGCCTCGATAGCCATAACGATAAATATTATAATCAGATAACAGCAAAGTCAGAATAAAAATCATAACTTGTACAGTTGTGAGTGCAAAATTTATGTTTCATTTGACAATAACATTTTTTCGGTACTAAAACGTAGTATGTAGTTTGATATATGGTTGGCCGCCCCTTCTCTCCTTCCTGAAAAATATCCTCCAAAATTACCCGAGATACTTCCAATGATTGAACCATACGTTGGACATTAACTTCAGTCAAAAATTGACGAAGCGGATGATTACTAATTTCCACTTAATCCTCGCTGCCACTATCTTCATCATCAAATCATCAATTTTCAAGTGGTGTTGTAAAATTGTCAGCAGAAATAGTCTTCCAAAGGCGATATAATTTTATGAATATTGAATCTGTAAATAAAAAAATCAAAAGTTAATTGTAAATCTATAAAAAAAGCTACTTACAAATAAAGTTTTATCAACAAACTACTGTTCCCAACGCACCTCAAAATCTTGTAAAAGTCAAAAAGAATTCATCATTCTATTATTTCATTCTAAAAGTGTAATAAAATACTTTATAAAACCAATAAAATACACGAATTGCTATATTATAAAAAATAAATACCTATAAAAGTAATAACTTACCTTTTGTATGGTGAAAATTCACAAAACACGAAGATTGAATTTGATATTTTTGGTTTTATGACATTCAATTTATAAAGAATAGAAACATTCGATCACGAAATTATGCGGGTTCGAGTCCCGCCTCGTGATCGAATTTTTTCTATTCTTTATAAATTTATAAAACTCGAAGATTTTAAAAATGTAACCAATGAACGCAATCAATGTTAGATTAATTGTAATGGTGTCTAGTTTGACTTAAAATAATAAACATCTACCTACGCTCACTTTTAAAAATGTAGTATATTCACACGAAATATAAGCGCACCTTATAGGGAAGGGAAGATATGGGTTAAAGAGTTAAATAAATAACATGATTATATTTAAATTATTAATTTTCAACAGTATGTTCAGTAGTGTTAACATGTAAATTGATTTGATTTTTACGAAATCTCATAGATGGCGCTGTTTCAAATTTGTCTTTATACTACTAAATTCATTAAACTGTTTCTCTGCCCAAATTACGTAAATGACATAGTTTTTATTTTGTAAAGCTAGATAATAGCATGGCTTACTCGAAACCAACATTGAAACATGAGTATTTAGATTGTACGCTGTCGTAGTACACGGAATATGTAAGAAAAATAAAGGTTCACTGCTCCTCCCCCGAAGGTGATATCATGATAATATGTATAAACTATCCTCACCCGACCTCTAAGGAATATTCATGCAAAATTTGAAGTAAATCTATTCAGTACTTTCTGAGATTAGCAAGGAAATACATACAGACAAACAGACAAACAGACAAACAGACAAACAGACAAACAGACAAAAATTCTAAAAACTATGTTTTTGGCTTCTATATCGATTATAGATCATGGATTATGTATTCTTTTAAAAAAATATTCAATGTACAGTTTTGACTTTCCTACGATTTTATTATATGTATAGATGAGGGGTTATGGGTAATGATGCAGTACAGAGAAAAATTATAATGTCTTTATCCAAGTGTGAGAAGGATAGTAATGTTTTTCGAGCGTTACTCCGATGGCATTTTGAGGAAGTAGTTAGGAAGTATTTATTCCTTTTAATGATCTAATACATTTTTATACGGATTTATGAGGATTTTTTTGTGTGCTTTAGAATTATTACGTACGTACGTACTTACTTAATTTGCATATTATTAAGAAAACGCTAAAGTTGAAAAATTGCACACGTAAAATCAATAATCTATACATATAATAAAATCGTAGGAAAGTCAAAACTGTACATTGAATATTTTTTTAAAAGAATACTTGGGCCGTGATCTATAATCGATATAGAAGCCAAAAACATAGTTTTTAGAATTTTTGTCTGTTTGTCTGTTTGTCTGTTTGTCTGTTTGTCTGTATGTTTGTCCGAGCTAATCTCGAAAAGTACTGCATAGATTTACTTCAAATTTTGCATGAATATTACTAACAGGACGGGTGAGGCTATAGGCTACATATTATTAAGCTATCACCTACGGGGGAGGAGCTGTGAACCTTTATTTTTCTTACGTATTCCGTGTATTACGACAGCGTACAATCTAAAGACTCATGTTTAAATGTTGTTTTTGAGTAAGCCACGCTATTATCTAGCTTTTCACTATAAAAACTACGTCATTTACGTAATTTTGGCAGAGAAACAGTTAAATGAATCTTAGTAGTATTACGACAAATTTGTAACAGCGCCATCTATGAAATGTTATAAAAATCAAACACACGTTAACTATTGGAAATTAATAATCAAATGACGCATATATAAATATTGTTTGACAATATCCAGATTGACACTATAAACATTATGCCATTTAAGTAACTTGGGAAGAGAAACATAGTTTTAAAAAGAAAGTTGTATAATATTAATTTTGTAACAGCGCCATCTATGAGATTTCGTAAAAATCAAATCAATTTACATGTTAACACACTGAACACAATGTTAAAAATTAATAATTTAAATATAATTATGTTATTTATTTATTTAACTCTTTAACCCATATCTTCCGTTCCCTATAAGATATATTTCGTGTAAATAATAAATATACTACATTTTTTTTAAAGTGAGGGTAGATGTTTATTATTTTAACTAAAACTAGACACCATTATCTACAGTTAATCTAATGATTGTGTTCATTAGTTACAATTTTAAAAATCTTCGTGTTTTATAAATTTACTAGCTTACCGCCCGCGGCTTCGTCCGCTTTGTCTAAAACCTAATAAATTATATATAACCTTCCTTTTGAAACAGTCTATCTATTAAAAAAACCGCATTAAAATCTGTTGCGAAGTTTTAAAGATTTAAGCATACAAAGGGACATAGGGACATAGGGACAGAGAAAGCAACTTTTTTATACTATGTAGTGATATTTATAAAGCAATTGAATGCCATAAAACCAAAAATATCAAATGCAATCTTCGTGTTTTGTGAATTTTCACCATCATGCGTTCCCACAAAAGGTAAGTTGTTACTTATAGGTATTTATTTTTTATAATGATAGCAATTCATGTTTTTTGTTGGTAACTATTATATTAGACTTTTAGAATGAAATAATAAAATGAATTCTTTTATTATTTTGAGGTGCATTGGGAACAGTAGTTTTTGATAAAATTTTATTTGTAAGTAGCTTTTTTATAGATTTACAGTTAACTTTTGTTTTTTTTTTAACAGATTCAATGCTGATAAAATTATATCGCCTTTGAAGGACGATTTATGCTAATATTTTTACTACACCACTTGAAAATTGATGATTAGATGATAAATAGCAGCGAGGATTAAGTGGAAATTAGTAATCATCCGCTTGGTCAATTTTTGACTGAAGTTAATGTCCAACGTCCCATGATTCAATCATTGGAAGTGTCTCGGGAAATTTTGGAGGATATTTTTCAGGAAGGAGAGGAGGGGCAGCCAACCACATATCAAACTACTACGTTTTAGTACCGAAAAAAATGTTATTGCCAAATGAAACGTAAATTTTGCACTCACAACTTTACAAGTACCTAATGTTTTTATTTTGACTTTGCGGTTATCTGATTATAATATTTATCGTTATGGCTATCGAGGTACTGACCGTACTGGGATCAGAGTATCATGTACAGTATCATACAGTTCATCATCCAGGATTGCTAAGAGCATTCTCACACTGAAAAAGTTGTTTTCTTTGAATCGTAGTTGCTTCATTTATTTATTTTTAATCATTTTACATAATATATATTATATACGGTTATATAATGGTATATACGGTTTTATAAGAAAACACATTATATTTATTAGGCGACGGTGATTTCTTCCAGGCAAAAGATATTCATCAGCTCAATAAAATTGAATAGTATGTTGTTAGTTATTCTTTAGATTCACAATTGTAATGAGCATTTCCGTATGCAAGTTGTATCGTAGTTTAGATATATCATAGTTTTTACATATTAAAGTTCCAACAAAACCCTAAAATTTTTGAGTAGAGTCGAGCAAGATAATTTGAAAAATGTGCCGTGTTAAGTATTATAGAAAAGGTTAGTTCGTTGGTAATTATTATTTCTTCTTCATTTACATGTTGTTAGTAAAAATAAACTTTGACTAACAGTCAATGTAGTCAAAGTATATTTTAACTAATACTTCTTAATATCTATTATGTTTATGTTCAGTATTTATCTGTATTATTATTGCTTGACAATTAATATATTTTCATGTCGTATACCAAATTATAAACATAAGTTTGATGTGTAATTAGCTGGATTTATTTTTACACACTCACAGACTTATATTTTATGTTAAAATAGTGTTAATAGTGTAAATCATAATATATTTTTTCACAATTAAAAATAATCCTTTTTTATGATGGTGTTGGCATTGAATTAAACCGCGCTGTCGTTTCGTTCACAAAAAGTGATGTTATGAGGAGCATATTGGGTCCTCATATCATAAAAAATCTGTGCGAAAACAATAAACACGTGTGAGGCCCTCACGGCAGATCGGGACGGTATGACGCGAAGTGGTGACAGCGTTGTCACTGTATCGCTCTTGCCACGCGCGCTGGTCAACAGACTTATTCGATAGTTCAGTTTTGTATTAAGACCGCTGTGACAACCAACCCGTGAGACAACCAAACCCGGTCTCCCCTACTATCCCGTGAGACCGAAACCTTCACTGAGAGGGTATGACGTCTCACAGCTGATCGCAAACGGCATATTGTACTATCCCGTGAGACCGAAACCCTCACTGAGAGGGAATTACGTCTCACTACTGATCACGACAGTCATATTTTATCTCGAGAATCTGAAACTTAAGACCGTTTGACAAATGATAGGGTGCATCATAATATTATTCGATCTCTTGAAGATGAACATGAGCATAAGCAATGACTAGAGTAGGGACGCGAATATTACAATTATATGAGACAAGAACGATTAATAAGTTTGTTTAATGAAAGATTAAGAATTGAAACTATTCGGTCTCTGGAAACGTACGAATAGCGAGAGGCCCGTCTTACTGCAGACAGATTTTGTCATAGTCTTAATGACTTGAGGTAAACAATCTACGAATTTGGTGGTGTGGTCTGACAAATATAAAAGTGGGTTTGCTTATAACCTCACAATTGATTACAGATCATCTTCTGTATAGGCGATATTAACGTAGTATGTTCTTTTAAGTAATGCTTTAAGTGTAGTAAAGAGTCGGCTTTCGTTTGAAGATACACCGGAACCTTTGAAATCACTACTTTTAGAGGAACATACTGTGCAATGTAAACTGTTATTAGACAATATTCGCTCTTATAGTAGTGCGTTTCAAATGATCCTTTGGTGCTCAATAATTATCAGAAGGTCCGTTCATGCTTACTTTTAAGATACAAGGTCAAGTTTACCATTTGATAGGATCCCTTTTGCCTGAAGGCCAACCTAAGTTTGTTTAAATATATTTTGTATTCGACTACAACGAATAGTGGAATACAAGAAATCAATATTTCTCAAATTTTATTATATTATTAAAACTGAACTCATTTCACAATTTTAGAACAGGTTAATTCGTATGTATGCAGTTTTAAATCGACATTAGAAGCTTTTCCTCAAGATGGTGATATCGGCACTCAGGAACTCCCTGGACGTGTTATAACGCCCAGGCCACAGTATTACCACAAACATGCTTAGTTTGTGGTACCAAGCGCGAAAGATAGTCATAGAAATCGTGTTTTTAGTAAAGTTACTATATTGTAAACTAACGTAATTTAATACTTAGGTACATATTCTATAATGTTGTGCTCAAACTGTTAATCTACATTTAATTTAGATTATTATTTGATACTAAGTAATGTAGAATTTAAATCACATTCATTCATGTTTTCTTCAGATTTTAAGATTTTCTTATCAGAGTGTTCAATTTTAATATAGTTAAATTTTATAAGAGACAATAATTAAGAACATTTTAAAATAAAGTGTCACGTATTTTTTTTAAACGACGAATGACGAAAAACGACCTAATCGCGGACGAAGTCGCGGGCAACAGCTAGTTTAAAAATAAACATAGTATAAGAGATTATAAGCATATTATTATAATCAAAATGTTCACATCTTTACTTTGACTGATTGACTGAAAATGACGCAGCTATTTTTGTCACTGACAAAGGAGGTCTTCAAATACTGCTTTTGTCAGAGAACTCGACCCTTCAATGGACTTGATTTTTGCCGCCAAATATCGTTATTATTCTCATAAAAAATCTACATGAATGTAGCATTTTCATACAGATATCGACCGTATTGAACTCCATACGCAAACAATGAATAAGATAGTGTTTCTAATATTGTTAAATAATTTATAAAAATCATATTAAATGCATTAATAACATGGAATTTCAAGCAAACTTATGATTAATCCATAATGAAAACCGAACTGTAGTGGAAAAGTTTTATTTCTCTGACGATAGTATTGTAGTGAAACTATTTTAGGATTAATAGCTTCCTGGTTGAAAGTACTTCTGAGATCTTCCAAGTAATTCAAACTGAAGACAATGCGACCTTGAATCGAGTTGTATTCACGTGTTAGTAGAGTATTATTTTCTAGAACGTTCCAGAAGTGAAGTATCATAGAATCTCATATATTCTATTTATAACTTCACAACTAAGCCACATTCAAACTAATTGCATGCGAATATTACGTGCAATGATAGATTCATGCGAAGCTTTACAAATGAAGAATTTGCAACGTATGACATAACTTCGTATAATTCGTAGTTCCTTAAACCTGAGCTAGTACCCCATTAATAAACTTGACGTAGTTTAAACTTTGAATTTACCATGTGTTATATATATTGAAGTATTGATTAAATTAAAAAAGATGAATATAAACCTAAACAATTGAACAACGAAACAATAAACCTAATTAAAATATTATATATATTGAAGTATTGATTAAATTAAAAAAGATGAATATAAACCTAAACAATTGAACAACGAAACAATAAACCTAATTAAAATATGTCGTTTTAAGAAAAAGCATTTCCGTGTTAATACTTCTGAAGGTGAAATATCTCGTTCCTTCTTTTTCTTTGACTTCGCGGACGAAGCCTTGGGTTTCCATCCCAGCTAGTTTCTTTAGAAAGTTATACACGAGTAGCCTTCTGAAGCTCATTGTCGCTTAACAGTTTATATAATATCTATACTTACATCCAGTATTCTAAGGGTACAATGACAATTAATAACTTCACATAGCCTTATAAGCAATAACATTCCAACTATTCATGAAGATTCTAATGCTATTAATCCAAATATTCTTTGCCATTCGACATCATATTTTATTCCTCAATACTAACTAAGTAACTAGTCATAATTTTCAAAAATAACAATGTCCTTTCACCGCCTAAATAATTTCGTCAAATAGCGTACCATAGTTGAACACAAAGTTATGAAAGCGGTTACTTTCCTACAGCTATTGTTTTGGTAAGGTGGGCGGGAGACAATAGAATCTTGGATATTTTCTCAGCTGTCGTGTCATTTCTCACAAGTCGGCGTTTCGTCGTGGAAATTACCTCATTACTCAACTCCGCCTACCAAATTATGCCACTTTTACGACAGCCCTATTAAGTGAATAGATATTTGGACTGTCATTATGAATATTTATCATAATAATGCTTGAAGCTTATTGAAGTAAACATTTGAAATATTTTGCGCAAATGAGTCCTACGGGATTTCTTTTATTTTTTTCCCTGTTGTAAATAGATACAAAACATAAATATAATGTTGAACTCGATTGTAAAAAGGAGTTCGTAGGAAGAATGTTTCCTTACAAATAATATTTTGTTCTTTAATGATCATACTAAGTGAATAGGACGTTTTCTCCATTATAATTGACTCATTAGACATTTGGAAATCGCTTATAACGGCGAGACTTATTTTCTTTTAGGTGTTTAATTTATGTGAATGTTAAAAGTGACAACAACAAAAGACGGCTCTTACAAACAAATTTTTATGGTGGTTATCAGTCTTTGTTTTTTTGCTTTCTATTTCGTTAATATGAATACCATATTATTATAATTTCAGCCACAGCGACACAACTCGTCATATCGGTGACGCAAAACCCATAAGTTATGCCCTACCAAAAACATGACTACGACGGATCCTCTTCCGAAATTGGGTATTTACATAAAAGTGTTTTTTTTTTTTCATGATACTTACATATAACATTAAGAACAATTCGTAATTAAAATTAAAAACATTTATTAAAAATTCAAGTATAACGTAGATACAACAATTCGTAAAATCGTTACATTTTTCTCTAAGAAACATCAAGAAAATTTTTCTACAATAAACATTTTTATTTAATTTTCACCTCTCCGTACTCTAAACTAATAAGGGAAACATCTAGAAAGTTGTCTCCTTTCGTTACACCACGCTGTTTACAATTAACCTTTGTCTGTGCAATTGTCAGAACTTTGAGCGCGACTTTCTTTCCTTGCTTGTTTTAAATTGTACCTTTGAATTATTATGCTTGTTAAAAAATTGTAGTTGATGTTGAGGTTGAATTTTTTTTTAAATATTGGTACAGATAGTATATTAAAATAAGGTAGCGGTTGATGGTTTTTGAATATGAAGATAATTTATAAACCTAGGTATAGGTAATTACTTATTTACTGCATCTGAGCGATAAGCAACAAGAATTGTCTTTTATCGCAAGCATTCACTTTGAACTTAAGGTAATACCAATATCTCATAGTTCCAATCAATTCCATTAAATAAAGAAATTCATGAAAACTTATAAAACGGGCATGATAGAGCATAAAAGATCCGAATAATGGATTACGCCATATATTTGGACACAAATGGCTCACTTGGGCTGCATTCATCTACTGTCACATTGAAGCTGAAAAAAATAGGACTCAATTTATTTTCAGTGTTAACTTTTGGTAACAATAAGTATCATTTTATTGAACAGAATTGAAAAAATAAATGTCCAACTTCAAAGACTCGGAAAAGCTGATTGATTTGAGCCAGATAGATCTAATAAATTTTCTTCTGTAGGTCTTCACAAACGTGATTTTTCATTGGTATTTTAAGAAATCACACAAAGAACTTTATTCGTCCTTTCACACCATTGTCCATTCTTACGCGTAGTAAAATAATCGGCACAAGCCGTTAAACATCCTATATTCAAAATTCTAATACCGTTAATCTTAAATTGAATAAACTTAATTTACTATAACAAACTCAACGCTCCTATTTAAAATTTCAACACAAAACACGTACGGAAGAGAACATTATCGCTGAACATAATAAAATTACTAAACTCCTCAACCCTCTGTGTTAGTAAAGAAACCACACCCCGTCACGTCCTATTTAACTACAGCCATAAATCACTTCTGTTCTTGTTAGCCACATGACGAAGTGACAAGCTAATGACTAAATATGTTGCCAAATTACTACTTGCTAAAGATTTAGCATACTAATTATTAAAGACCAGAAAATATGTGAAGGCGTTGATACTCTTTGTGATTGTCGCGGGATTAGACAAAAGGTAGGTTATCTTAGCTTTGTTTTTTGTTAATTATTATATTATAAAGATACTGATAAAGCAGTGGTGGCTCAGTGGTGAGACCTCGGACTTCGAATTGATAAGTCCGGGGTTCGAGACCAGGCGAGCGTGCAGGAAATAAATTGATTTTTCAATTTATCTGCGCATGGTGTTACATCACCACTGCTCGAACGGTGAAGGAAAACATCATGAGGAAACCGACATGTCAAAGAATTAAAAAAGTTCGACGACATGTGTCATCCGCCAACACGCACTTGGCCAGCGTGGTGGATTATGGCCTGTACCCTCATAGGAGGCCCGTGTCCCAGCAGTGGGAACGTATATGGGCTGATGATGATGATGATGATGAAAGATACTGATATCACTTGACATTGTCGGTCTAAAAAATAAAGCGGAAAGTTTTCCAAATATGTCTGACGACGAATATGTCTCACTCTATAGCAAGGCCAAAAATTTTTCCGCCTTTAACAAACTATTAAAAATGATTTAATTCAATACATTTTCGATGTATTTCGTATAAAACATGTTGAACTATTTTAAGGCGACTAATCCGCAGAGGGTCACATTGACTAGGTCAATTTATTTAAGACGGCGGAACGTGAATCGTGATTCTATTGAAATTTAGGTACCAATAATCACAATAGGATTTTTGTATGGATGTTGAATATGACAAAATATAATAGTGAAGTAAATCATATTTAATAATTAGCTGTTTGCACGTAACTTCAGTCTCGTGAATTAATTTTTGTGTTTTCATAGTAATTGAAATTAATCAACCACTTATAATTTCGTCATTTAACTATAGTGCATTAGATTCACAAACAAAACTTTTGTCATCACTCATGACGTGTCGTGTCGTGCGATTCTCAAAATTGAATAAATAAATCGTGTAGTATTTTCTAGGGTTTGATTTTACGCGAGTATTATACATTTAGAAATAAAAGACTTTTTAACGGATTTTAAACGCGATTTAATCATTATATTATTTTCCCGACGTTTCGAACACTTTACAGCGAGCGTGGTCACAGGGAGACTATAATATAATGATAAAAGCGCGGGAAAATAATATAATGATTAAATCGCGTTTAAAATCCGTTAAAAAGTCTTTAATTTCTAAAATTTTTAAATCCGTAAATATAAAGTGAAAATATCCGCAAATATTTTCCTTTCTACATCTATACTACTTACTTGTATAAGCAGAAAATAACAAAATAACATCTTCAGTGCTCTTCGTTTGCAAAAGGCTACGTAATATTAAGAAAACAATTGAAAAACAGAACAAACGCACTATAGATACACGATAAGCAATCGCTAACATAAGATAAATATACACAAGTACAACATTCGCCAATTCAATCTTTGTTAAGAGGCACTCAGCTTAGACATAAAAAGTTGGACAATCGAATTGAGGCTGTCCTAATACGTTACTTCTTATTAGGGAGAATTGGGTTCAAAAACTGCTAAGAAAAACTGTTAGTAAAACTTGTTCGTGTCCGAAAACGCTTATCTAGTCCGTAGTTATTTATAGAACCAACTAGTAACTTTAGCGTAGTAATTGTAGAGGTAGTAGATGTGAATTGAATTTTATTAGGACTTCGCTTGTTTTATTATTACCTACCTGCTTCTTACAAAACTATTTAGGCTTTTTAAATAAATTTCCGGCAAACGTAGTGTAGGACGCCCCATGACACGATGGAGCGATGACTTACGTAGGATAGCAGGCAAAAACTGGCGGCAGGAAACTAACCATAGGGCTAAGTGGCGTGCCATGGGTGAGACCTACGTCCAACAGTGGACGAACACAGGTTGAAAGAGAGAGAGAGAAATAAATTTCCCGCTTTTGCTTCGTATGACTAAAGCGGTCTTCTAAAATAAGACAATTGAAAATATCGTAAATATTCCACGTCACTTCCATTACCCTTCCTTGCTTCCAAAACATTATAACATTGACTACTACATATTTGCAACGTACTAACAATTATGAGTGCTACGGTATTAATAATAAAAAACCAAAGATAGATTGATTATATTATATAAAAAATCACTTAGCGCCATAACAAATCACATTATTCTTCCGTTCCTCTAAGTTGGGAAAGCTAAGAAAACTGTATTCAACCAGTTCTTTCCTCGTGGTTCTGAAGGCCAAAGTGCAATTGTTAGAACTTTCCTTATACTACAGTCATCAATCAGAACTTTAGCAACTCGCCTATCGTTCATTTTCTTATAAAGTACCTTACGTCTCAAATAATGGACACGTCCTTTAAATTACGTTCGTAACATTTAAAATATTATTTACTTTATTAACTTTTAAAATTAATAGGCGACAATATAACAGTCCTTATAAGAAACGGTATTTCTTAGTTCAAATAATTAAACTACACAATTAGCAAAAGAGCTAACGAAATAATTTTCTTTCAATATTCCTTTAAATTTTCGACTAGCAACACGCCTTCGAATGTTTCCAATAAAATATATCAACCTTCGCCCCTGGATTAAATATCTATATTTATTTTAAAGAAGTACAATTATTCCAGTATTCTTTGTAATTTTACAAAACAAATATTTAGAAATTAAAGACTTTCGTCATAATTAACTCGAAGTTTCGCATACTTTACAGCGTGCGTGGTTGCGGGGAGACTCAAGCCTATCAAGGTATACTCGCGTAAAATCAAATATAAAAAAATAAATAAAAAATAAACGTATTTATTAGGAAATATATTTCTATGAAACTATCAATTACGTATTATACTCAGTGTTAGTATTCTGATTAGCAGGAAATAGTAGGATGCGGCAACTCCAGTTCAACCATTGTCACCATACTCTTATCTACAGGAAGTTCTATCCCAGAATCGATATACAGCGAATAGGTACATAGATTTACTCGTGTATGAAGTATCAGACATTTGCATAATAAACAGTTATAGCTTGGGGAATTCTATTATAATGTAATCTCTAAACTTTAGACTAACATGCCACTATAATTCGACAACAAGGCTCTTTTCTCTCCTTGTCTGTTTATATTAAAAATATTGTAATGCGTCTTAAAAATTATTCTATAAATAAAGTAACCTATGGTTTTCTTAATCCTATTGTGTTCTTTTTATAGTAACATTTTCCTATTTGATGACATTTTCTCTCGCAGACAACAGTTACAATAATATTTATTTTAATTAATTATTTGTCAAGTACACAGTCAATTTGTAAACATTAAGAGTATTGTGTTTGGTAAAGCTAATTTGTTTAATAAACATCACAACAAAACAGATATTATTTCTGCTAATTGGAAGTAATCCAAACAAAACTATTATTAAAGCTCACTTCACAAATTTAACTAGTTTTCAATTATATATTTGTTGGTTGCTTTGTTCTGAATGTTGTGATTTTATTATAGAATAAAAATTATTCGACCAATTAGATATTTATTATACTTATAGGATTTTTAAAAATTTTAAGCTAAAAAGCCCTCGAAATACGTTTTAATTATTATGCAATATAAGCTATAGAAACAAATTTTATTAAATGTATGTAATTACTTAAAAACAAAATTTGCTAGTTAATAATTATTACATAATTATTACATACTTGGTCACGACTAACTTCATTACAAGAACCACTCAAACATCATCGGCACGTAAAATGAAAAATTGCGAAACGAAGGAGGTCGACTGAATATTTTAAAAAGGAATCCTCGTCCTGAGTAATTTCTCGGCTATAAAATATAAATAGCATTCTGAACCATTAGTTTCGTGACAAGTTGTACAATGCGCTTTGCGATCGTAAAACGATGACCAGATTGTGTAGACCCTTCGTAACAATCGCTTACCTTGGTATTGCGTATTGATTCATTTTCTTTAGCTGCCTGGAAATGCATAGATGCTGGGATTGTTGATCGCTCATTTATTTATTTTGGGTTAACAATCTAGGAAAATAATTACGTTTAATAAGATCTGAAATCACATTTGAGAAGTACCTACGGTGCTAAAAAAAATTGCACATTGCGTAGTATAAAAAAACGTTCTAACAAGTTTTTAGTTATATCATAACATCATGAACTTTATTTGAAATATATTTCATAAGGTTTTCCGTAATTGCGAAATTCTCAATTTTGAAATTATATTATCTGTCGGCTAATACTTTTCCTACAAAGCATTTTTGAGTGTTATTGACTTTTTACTAATTGCTCGATCCATTGACCTAATTCTTGTCCCAAATCGTAAAGGTAACAATTATAAAAGGTTCAGACTCTCTTACCTAATGCTAAATGTATAATTCCTTACATCGACGTATTTATTCTTTGAAACCAAAGCAGAGAGAATCGCGAGTATGGACAAAGCACTTGATCACAGATTTTGCAATAAACATGCCTTTTCACTTGGCATAACGACTTGAATCGATTATGTGCTGTTTCATTGTTTTTGACCTGCGATCAATTGAGTTTTCAGGACTTTAATGTAAGCAGTGTACTAGCCAGTACATGATATAGTATAGTATGATATTATCTTGTTAGAATTAAATTATATTATTAGAATTGAAACTATGGAACCTTTATAACAATATTTTTTTCGTCAAGAAAGACCTAGTACTAAGATACACAAGCTTCTACGTAGATAGATACTAAATACAATATGAGAACAAGATAAGAACATGTCTTGGCTGTAATCAATAACGCCTCTGCAATTTGCATGGTACATACTCTGTGTTATGCTTTAATTATTAAGGATGTAGCTAGATTATTATGAATATGTGATTAAGTATTTCTTGTTGTTATATAAATAGAAGTTCTAAATCCGATGCGTGGTCGTATGAGTTTAAATGTAAGCAAAATTATTTAATAAATCTAATCTATACTAATATTATAAAGCTGAAGGGTTTGTTTGTTGAAGGCGCTAATCCCAGGTATTACAGGGTCCGATTTGAACAATTATTTTACTGTTAGATAGTCTATTAAGATTTGGGGAAGGCTATAGACCAGAGAAATAGAGGTCAAATCGTAGACCACAGTATTAGTATTATTATAATCATTTTGTATATTATTTAAATAATATTATTTATGTTTTGTATATTATTTTAATAATATTATTTATGTTTAAATTGTTGAATGTTGTTTATAGATCAAACAAAATGGTGAATGTAGGACCCGTATGAGTTGTATAATTTACAGCCGCTTTAAAAGCAACGATAAAGATAAAGAGAAGTAACGAACTTTCAGGAATTTCCGAGATATGATGTGCCTTTTGTTACACAAAAGATTATTATGGATTAAATAAGATTTTAAATAATTAACTTACTTTTTCAATAAAATATGGGTTTCGTCTATAAGCCTCCTTAATACGATGGTCAAGTGCGAGTAGATGTATTTTTTACTTTATATGCAAAAAATTTTACATTACTATCTATAGGTACATATAATAAATCTGTAGAAGGGTCAATTCTGTACATTGAAAATATTGAAAAAATAAATAGCAGGGGGTGTTACTGGATCGATACCAAACCCAAATATGTGATTAAAAAAAATTTTGTCTGTCTGTCTGTCTGTCTGTCTGTCTGTATGTGAAGGCATCACGTGAAAACTAGCGGTTCGATTTCGATGAAACTTGGTATAATTATACCTTATTATCCTGGGCGTAAAATAGGATACTTTTTATCCTGGAAAAATACGTAGAAAAAAAATAATCTTAATTTTTCAGTTTTATCCATAGACGTTGTTCCGTAGAACCGCGAACACACGTTGCGTATTATTATAGGCCTAGCCGTATTTGGGAATTGGGTCCAATAGATATTTATAAGATGTTATTGTCAGAGGTACTCAAAATGGATAAATAAACCATCCACGCGAAGACCGACATCCGCGCGGATGGAGTCGCGGGCGGAAGCTAGTTAATTAATAAGCTCGTAAAATAAATACATTCCCAAAAAATAACGGTAGATTCCCAATTCGTATATAGTACCTACCTAATACTAAGTTTAAGTACCTACAGTATTGTATTATCTGTGCTAATACATAAGAATACATGGTATTATAATATGGAATATAGATTATCTAAATATTAAATGAAAATAAAGAGATAAACCTAAAAATATTGTTATTTTAGATTTGGTTAAATTTATTTCTATGGCATATCAAATTGAACACAATCTCTAGCAAATCAAATTCAACTTTCGATTAATTTACCGTCGAAAATAAGATCCTTCAAAATGCATTTTATTCACTCCACCTAAACTACAGATAAACTTTTCCTCTCTCCCATATTATATTTGGAGTATGATTGAATTCGTACATAGCTTTTAAATTTTATATTTCCTTTTATTGTCGAATGTACTTATATAATATTATTAGTAATTTCATCTGAACAAATAACATTTCTTTAGGGTAGTGCGTCATTTTTAGCACACTTTTATTAGCTACATCTGTATCTGTATCCGTTTGTGTGCTTGTATGTAACCGACCGATTTTTAATCTTTATTTATTATTATTTCATGATAATAATATACAAACCTAATTTTTATTAGATCATATCGCTCATTTGTTCTTCGCAGCCTGTTAAAACAATTGTAACAAAACACATTATTGTGGCAATGGAATTTTCTAGCAAATTCAGTCACATCCACATTCGACTCACGTTTAGTATAAAACGCTTGTCAAGTATAGGTCGAGAGGGTTGTTCATTACATCTATACCGTGCGTCAAAATGGCTCCTTTATGCAGATTTTCACTCATTCTCTGCATTTCTACAGTGTTTTTGGTTTCACAATGCGATTGCATGAAAGGTTAGTTTTTAATTAAATTAACTCGGTTTCATAGAACACGTGTCTTTTATGCTTTGAAGAACTGGGTTGCAATTTTAAATGAAGTGCTGGAATACATGAAAGATCTTTGTTGTTGGTTGTACTCGTTACGGGCTTGTTTCTTCGCGTAAAAATAATTAAACTCGACTAGGTATTCTTTTGTGGATGTGTTAATGTAAAGATTACTCAATCCCTTATTAATTAAAACTGTATCCTAGAAATAATCGAGACAATAATTTAATGAGTTAACATTTTCAGAACATAATGATAAATTTTAGGCACACGTCTCAAAAAGTTCATTTTTCCTTTTATTTACAAATTCAGAAGATAATAATAGTTATTAATCTTAATAATTACGTAAATTTCTTTATTAAGGAAATAAAACTATGTATACCAAATGAGCATAATAAATTAAGCAAAGTGGAACATAACAATCAATCATGGACTTCCGAGCTTGTTGAAAAGCAAACAGCTGTCTTAATTTTATTAACACTTTGTTATCGGCTGTTCTTTATCAGGATTTACTTTTTTATAACCCTTTTTTAATTTAGTAGTTTAACATTAAATAAGCTTATGCATTTTGTTTTGCTTACTTGTTTGAGCCATGACCATCGTAAAGAAATAAAATATACAATTAGGTAAATAAAACATTTATGAAACGTTTATTAAAATATTTGTAAATACAAACTTGTCATAGAAATAAAGAATTGTAAACTTTTTTCCACCAAAATAATGTTAATAATTGATGAATAATATAGTCTAAAAACAATCACAAAATAAACGCTGATCTAAACAAATTTAAATGCACAACAGCAAATACGAAATAATACGCAATTCCACAAGCATACAAATGTTCTAAACGAATGTAGCAAATAAAGTGAAATTCATTAAATGCCTTATCCACGAATCAGTACAATTCGCATTCAATTGAAACAAATTGCTGCTAACAAAAGCTTATAGATTGTATGCGGTCAGTGACAGAGAAAATAATATGTCCATCTAGTGTTTGTTTTATAATTATTCTTCTCTGTATTTGTAACGTATACAAACGTATGTCATGAATAGAGTATTCAAGCGTAAAGTAAATGGGTAGGTACATACTAGGGAAGCATGCTTTTACCTAGTATGTACCGCAAATTGCACCTTCCATCTTAGACCACACATCAGGCGAAATTGTGGTTAAACGCTTCCCTATCTACCTACAATTAAAAAAATAGATAAGGTAGGTAGGTACCTTATCTATTTTTACATAAACCAGTGTTTATGTAGTTTTCTCTTCCTTGCGAATAACAAACGGTTTTTATGTGACTGTGAGCGCTGTTAGAAATTTCATGAGGTTTCACATCGCGAAATTATAAAAATAATATAAGAGTAAAGTTTTTTTTTTTTTTGTTCTTATAATTTAATTACATACTTAATTAAATCCACAGATGTTGAGGATGCGAGAGCGGCTGCACCGTTTGGCATTGAAAAATTATGCTCCAGTACTAGTCTTCTTCAAGTGAATAAAAAGGCATGTATCGCAAATTCATTTAGTAATTAGTGTGTTTTAATACTGATATTGATTTTAAAACTAATTCCATGGTTTTATTTTTTGTAATGTAATTGTTCTAAAATTTTATGTTTTATTCGAAGTGTTCGATTGGTTTTGCTTTTATGGCAGAAGAGAGAACTTTATGATGTGCACTTTAAATTCATTGAATATGTAATAAAGGTTCTAACAAAATTAGCTTAGAGTAGAAATTTAATTTATTACGAATAGGTACCTCATATCTCATATCTTCAAATAACTGCGTTCAGGTCAGTTTTTTAGGTATTTAGATTACTAATTACAACATTAATTCAAGTATATTTAGTTATTTACTTATTAGAAAACAAAATCATAGACATAAAATAATTAAATTGAATTGTAAAATAAGGTAGTTTTGTCAATTATTGTATAACAGAGCTAATTGTTACTAGGTCAGCACAATTATAAACGCGACCCTTGTCAGATCTAGGTCGGCTGTAAGTTTGTTAAAACTATGATTGTGATGACATAGTATGCTGTGAATAACTATTGTTAAATTAAACAAAATCTAATCAGCAAAATATAATTCGTAACGTTATTGTTCTATAATGTGTCATGAAACAACTGAAAAAAAAAAGATAATCTTCAATTTTTTGCAGTAGAAATTGATTAATTTTCATTTTGATATCGTTTTTTTTTGAAAATGAATGAAAATGAAAAATTTCTTTATTAATTACAAGAAATGTTACATAATATACTTTACATGTTCTGCATTGAACCCCACACTAGGATCCCCTGTGTTGTGAGGATCCCCTGTGTTTTGACAGATTTGAATCGGGCAATTCTGTTAGCACTGTCAAGAAAAATTAAATTGTAAAGATAACATCAAAGAGCAATTAACTTATTTATATTGTTTATATTTCACTTTCTAAAATAAAAAAAGACATCTAAATCCTTTACGCATTTTTAAAAATACATAGGGACAGACAGACATCAAGTAACATTTTTTGATGCTATGTAGTGATGAAAAACATAGTTTAAATGTAGGTACTACAAGATATCAATACCGTATCCGGTTAAATAATTACCTGCTATAAAGTCTCAGTGCGCTGAGTTCAGTGTGTAGTTAATGGAGGCATTAATACTTCTGACAAGCTTTTAAAAGAGAATGGGGTCTCCACACGAAGACAATTGTGCCGTTCAAAAGAAAAGGTTCTGAATATTGACGTCTTTAAAATTTAGGGCATATCAAAATAGGTTCGTATATAGGTTTTTTGATGACATAATCAGTTTGTATTTCGTCGATCGTTGTATAATACATTAATATGAATGGTTATTTGTTAATATTGCTTGTGTATTTTAAATTTCAGTAGGTTAGTATATGGAAGAAACTAAGTACGTGCCTTACGAAAATCAACAGAGTTTTTAACTAATTTTTTACTCTTACTTACAATTAGTATACAAACAAAACGAATATTCAAATGCATGGATGTATGTACCTAGCTTTTTTTGAAATTTGAAGTTACCTTACATTGAAATATCAATTCTTTTTCTATTAAAAAGTCCTTCGAACTACCAAAGATTGAACTGAACAAAATTAATATTTATTTAATATAAAAACGAAATCACGACCTACATCGCACGTATACCTAAGCAAGTCAATAATTTAGCAAGTTACCTATGTTCGAACACCACTTTGCCGCTCTATTCCCAAGAATCCATTTAAGCACAAAACAGTAACAACAAACTTTATTTATTACCCGCTTTGCCTAAGTTAGCTTAGTGGCTCCCTTGAACATCGTTTGGGAAACTAAACTATGTGCATTAAAATTCAATTACGACAGGTCGTGTAGAAAACTGCAGTCTGTGCAGTTAGGAAATGTGTTTATTAGGTACTAAGTAATACTAGATACGAAAAGATAGTGTTTCAATCGTAAAAGGAATAGTCCATTTAATATGTATATATCTTTATTTATTAATAAATAATATTTTTTTACGAAAATGTATCAAGTTTCTCGCATTGTTTTGTTTACCATAATCTCAAGAATTCGATCGTAGCGCTTCTTTACGTAATGTTAATCCAAAAGTTATTGTATTAGATTACCCATTTTAAGAGATTTGGCAGAAAAACTAAATTGAAAGATAATAAAATAGATACACTGCACTATTTTCATTAAAATCATCAAAGTTTACGTGCGGGAAGCCGAGTCGATATCCCGCCATATCTGATAAAAGTAAAGCGTACTAAAACCCAATTCTTAAGGTCTAGGTGTAAGTGAACTTCATTTCGTCCATAACTCTCTACAGGTCACATACATTCGTCCCTTTACGACCCTTACGTGTACCACTATCCCTTCACGAATGGCTTCTTTACCTTTTTTCTAGTTACTTTTATTTGCGGACATAAAACAAACCCACATTTGTAAGTTACGAGATGCTCTGACACTTTCGCTAGGGCACATTATTTTATGAATACAATATACAGCTGCATTTGAAGTATGGACATTTTATCGAGAAATAAACATAAATTTATCTTTATGTATCATCAAATATAATTCTCAAGCTTATAAATCTTCATAACTTGGTAAACACGCAGCAGGTACAACCCCGATATTAACTGTTATACTTACTTTCATTCAAAAACAGCTGATAATATGAGCTATAAAAATTTCCACACAGATAATAAGATAAAATTATAAAGCTAGATCTTGTAGGCATCTTGAATCTTTTTCCGGACATCACATTCACGCATAAAGCGCTACAGAGCGCTGAAAACATGAAGACTACTCATAATAGTATGAACAGCCCGAGCTCGAAACAACTCCTATTAAAATTTTAAAAAAGTATTGTATATTGTTTGAATTATAATAAATAAAATAATAAATATTTCGGGACAATTTTCACACACGGCACGATCTGATCCCATACTAAGCTTTCGCTTGTGTTATGGAAACCAGATGGCTGATAAACATACATATATATAATTTTAAATAAATACTTATATAGATAATTAACACCCAGACACAGAGCAAACATCTATGTTCATCACACAAATATTTGCCCCGGGTGGGGATCGAACCCACGACCTCTGGCTTGGAAAGCAGGGCCACTACCAACCAAGCCCACCGGCCAGTCAAAACTCATAATTGCAATAATGCGTTGTTACAAGAAAACGTGTGCTGATTCAAGCAGATCATCTTCACCCTGCCTTGTTAATGATATATATGATTATGTTTCAGATTATTTGCTTAATTTGCAAAGGCTTGGATCCGGCGTGTTGGAGTCCTCCTCCCCCACCTACACAACCTACTACTACGATCCCTACGACTACTACAACTAAGAAAGCTGAGGAAGGTGGTGAATAGTATAGTGTGGACAATTAATAATTTAGAATTTTATGTTCTACAAAAAATAGTGTTAGAGATTAAATAAATTGAAAACCTATTTCGTTTCCTTTATTTCACGATTCTTATAAAATCTTTCACATTCTACGATGATCAAATGAAAATAATGCAATGCTCTTAACAATAAAGAAGTTATTAGAAATATACTAGCGCTGCGCCCTGGTTAGGTTTCCTTTCCACAATAGACTTGTCTATAACAAAAGCTGTAAAACTAGACTGCCTTTTGAATCGCGGTGCACGTTTAAGAAACCTTAAAGAAAGAGGTTTTCCTTATCCTTTATTTATTGAAAGAGCACTCAGTGATCTAGGTTAAGATCAATAACAATAAACTGTGATATTAAAAATAACCATTCCTTATTCTCTCTAGTCAATTTATAAAGTAGAACCTCACAAGATCTTGCCAATGATAAAAGTTTCGCAATCATTATAAGGTTCCATATAACAACAGTTAAATGGAACACCAGAAGCCAATTTTTGTTAGGTATAAAAATAGAATATAGAGTAACAGGCCAAGGAAAACTTCTTTCTTATTTACATTCATCCGTCGAATATGTATTTTTATTGACACATTTATTTATATTTTGTATTTTTATAAACAAATATATGACGGAAGAAAGGGCCCGAAGGCTATTTTTAAAAGGTGACGTCAGCAATTCTGACGTCACCATCATCAGGGCAGGCGCTCATACTCGAAGTAGAACGCCTGTGGGTATTTTTTACTGCCCTTTTATTCCACGTCGTAATTACAGAGAGAGCTCCGAACGCTCCAACGGCCGGCGCGTGAATGTGCTCTGTGCCGTCGGACGCTCGTATTTAAATTAAACCATGACTCACAAGAATTAGTTTGAGAGTGTTGCCACTCTAATTTTTGCAATGAATTTTTATCATTTTTAACAAACATTAATTATTTCGTTAATTTAACCACTTATTTAAAAAGATTTAAGTAAACTTTAGCTAGTTATAATTATTTAGTAGTTTGACGGTAGTCGTTTATTGTCGTTGCGCCGACATATAAAATATAAATAAATGTGTCAACTGCATTCCTGAAATATTCATGCTCTACAAGACTACAACCGATAATTTAATTTGAACAAAAGTTCGTTATTAGCAATGTTCTTCAAATTACTAAGTTCCATTAATAAACACGGTACTATGATGAATTGTTACAGAAATTGTTGTACCTTATTGAATACACAAAACTTAATTGGTCTCAATTTACTCATTGTCTCCAGAAACGCTCTGAATGCCAAAATACAAATTAACCCTTTGATCAGATAAGTTCACGGAAATGATAATATTTCTCCTCAAAATTTAAGATAAATTACCCCGCTTTTGCCGAGGTAAATATATTTAATATGATTATTTAAGCTGACTCGTTTAATTATTGAGGTACTTATTATATTTTATTTTATTTATTTATATATACTACAATAATACAATTCATTATAAATTAAATTAAACTGGCGCAAACATCTCTTTAGAGATTTATAGAAGAATATAGTATAGAGGTATAATGAAATGAAATGTAATAGCATGAAATATGTTCGTGAAACCCATTTTAAATAATGATTCGATTCTAACCGATATAATTAATCAAATAAATCTCGTATGATATACCTTCTTCTTTTTATCGGAAATTTGGCGCGCACGATACATTTCTTTACTTTATCAGATCAGCTTACTATAGTAGATTATTATCTACACATATTATAAAGAGGAAAACTTTGTTTGTTTGTTTCTTTGATTGTAATGAATAGGCTCATAAACTACTGGACCGATTTTAAAAATTCTTTCACCATTCGAAAGCTACATTATCCACGAGTAATATAGGATAGGTTTTATCCCGGAAATTCCATGGGAACGGGAACTCTGCGAGTTTTTCTTTGAAACCGCGGGCGGAGCCGCCAGCGGAAAGCTAGTTATTAATATAAAGAACATCATCATTCGCCTATATTTAATCATACTATGAGCATATAGGGCATAATCCAGCTTAAGCCATATTGCCAGTTGTTTGATGTTTTCCATCACCAATTGAAACATTGGTGATTTGGAAAGTGGGATATAAATTGAAAATTCAAATTAATTATAACCAATATCAAGTGAAACATCCACGACTTTTCGATTGAATTCTCTAAGTTAATAAAACCCAGGGTTCGCTATTTTATACAATTCATATCACCGCAAAACAGAAACAACTTACCCGAAAAACTATTCCAATGGAAATGCACATAATAAAAGCAACATATTTACCACCCTGTGTGTTTCGCATCTGAAATTTGAAGACACGTGGCCCAAATGTCACCTCCACGCTCCTCAAAATGGTTGGCAATGCAATGTGACAGGATCACTGCCTTTCAATGTAATACGGAAGTGTGCGTAAGCGTACGTGGGAAATTTATAAGGTAATGGGTAATGGAAAAGGTGTTGAAGATGTGAGAAAGAATAATCGGATTATTTGGGAGTTTTTTTTTTAAATGTTTTACTGGCTATTGTAGAAGGACAGTATTATATGATTAAAAAAATTGATGACCCCGCGTGTCTTCTGTCATTCTTATGAAGCTATATGCAAATTCAATTTCCAAAATTAAAGTAACGCTTATCATTCACTTACCGTAATATTCCTTTTATCACTAAAGTGCTCAAAAGTAGATTTATAGAGAAGGATAATTCATAAAGCAATCTGTCGCCAGCATCCTAAATCCTGGCGCCTTTTCTTGTCTAGAGCTTTTGGCGCCAAAACCTTTTACAACTTAAATCTATATTGTCGTATACTTACTATTTTTAACCGACTTCAAAAAAAAGGAGGAGGTTATCAATTCGGCCGGTATATTTTTTTTTTTTTTATGTATGTACACCGATTACTCCGAGGTTTCTAAACCGATTTACGTGATTCTTTTTTTGTTCGATGCGGGATGGTGTCGAATTGGTCCCATAAAAATTTTATTCGGATAGGCCCAGTAGTTTTTATTTTATGAGCATTTTTGTCTGTAGGTATTTGTAAATTTTGCAAGTTTGAAGTCGGTTGTTTTTAACGCAGTTATCACTTGTGTATATTCTTTAACCGACACGCTTTAATTCCTTAGACGTAAAGGTAAGAGGGCATACTAATTCTTTGTATATTTTAAATTAAAAGTCGTCATTTAACAACAATTGTTTCTACCATCACAAAGTCAGAGTTATTGTTTCTATATTTGCATTCTTTGTTACGACATTATTAAGATATTTCCTTTCTCTATATGAATTAAAATATCGCTATTATTCTTTACTAGCTGTGCCCTGCGGTTTTACTCGCATTTCTCCGCTCCTGTTGGTCTTAGCGTGATAATATATAGCCCCATAGCCTTCCTCGATAAATGGGCTATCTAACAACGAAAGTACTTTTCAAATCGGACCAGTATTTCCTGGGATCAGCGCTTTCAAACAATCAAACAAACTCTTCAGCTTTGTAATATTAGTGTAGATTCGTCTTAGAATTTTCTCACTACTTTTACTGGTATGACTTATTTTAACACATTTATTTGGCTGCAAGGTATTTCTTTTCTATTTGTATCCAGTAGCTTTATTGAATTATCTATCAAATCAATTAGCTCCTTCCGAGAATTGCAAACATAAGCTCCCTGTTTAATCTCAGAATTTCTAACTACAATATTCAAACTTAAGATACTTGGAACCTAAGCTTGGAACCTATATCTATCCTGTTACTGTCGATACAGGCAATTCTAAAAATAAAACAAACAAAAATAGGCACTGTTTACTTTATAATTATGTGAGTAGAAAAAAATACATTAATTATAGTCATTTAGTGATGACTGTGTTTGTTGTGACTTTTCGAGTTTCGTCCGTGCGCTGATTTGCCCTGAAATAAAAGAAAGTTAATTTTGTAGCAATATTATGATTATGGTCTAATGTTTAACAAAAAAGTTTGATTTCCCTTATTTTTTATACAAAAATATGTTATTAATTATTGTTAGTTAAATAGAAAAATGTTGTTTTTAGTGGTTCACAAGTGAAAATATTTTTTAAAGAAACTTAGGTATTTACTGAATTTTAGAAATGTTCCACACAAAATATATTAAATTTACTTAAATTAATTTATTTTATCATAGCAGTCTTAGTCACAGCAAAATAATTTGTAGTATATTAAAAAGTTAGTAACGATAAAACCTACCCCACAACACCTACACGCCTTACTTACTGCGTGATCAGTGACGTCATTTTGTACGTCATCTGCATCAGTACCATTTGTGAAACTGTCAGGCACGGAGAAATTACTTATGTTGTCCGGATTCGGCCAGTCTACCTCACCAGTTTGCTCCTTTTCCTTGACGCGGGAATCGTGTTTCCTGGCGCCTCCTGAAATTTGATTTTAGCGCCATCTATGATTTGGTAGTGAAACTATTAAGGATTGTTCTGAATAAACAATATTTGCCACTTTTATCAAACTATTTCTCTCAACAATGTTATTTCGTTTAAAAAATATAAATCGTTTTTCAGGTATTTAATTATTGCTATGTAAGAAAATCAACAATAAATGTTTGGGTTTCTTAGTCACACCTAGATATTGCATTCAGTTTCTGACCCAATATCTAAACAATATTCTATTATCAAATGTATATTTTATTTACAAATCAAGAAAAATCAATAGGATTAAATATTATTTACTTTGATATGTACCTATAAACATTGTATTTGTCGCAGCAAAAAGGAAAATTGAAAAAGGGGTCAAGTGGGTATTGGCACGCAAAATATCGAGTTCCGTGTTTGTAATAAACGACATTAGGTATTTACTTTATATGTTTAGATCGTTTTCACGGTGTGTGTGTGTGTTTTACGACTGTCAATAATCATGAAACACTAAATAGTTCCTTTGCAAAATTTATTTCGACGAAGTAGTACAGAAATAGATAAGCTTTTAGCTTACCACAGGGAAATTTCATAAAGAATGTAAAATAGTTTATTTATTGATTTAGTATTATGTATGGGAAACAACGGTCCGTCATGAAATTAACGAGCCTAACAATACAAAAAAATTACAGAAGCCCCAACATTACGTTTACGTTTTCAATTTAACGCATATATATGGAAATTTTCGACTCAATCTTGATCTCTAATTTCTTACGTTGCCAACATTTTGAGTTTTATAATATAACAAATATCTCAACCGAAGGGTATTAACGAAGTTGACTTGTTAACTTAGAAATGTAAATGACGTGTTTCTTCCTTCTGTAGCCCTGTCTTTTCCTAACCGAAAATGATGCCAAAATTAGCTTTTACAACTTCGGCATGTACCTTATACCTTGTAAATACCCAATAAATGTAATGAAAAACGTAAATAACATTTACAATATAAGAATATGTTCATTTTCAAACTATATTTTCGTTCATGTAGCTGGCATGAGTGTAATAGCAATTTAATTCCGATTCAAGTATCATCAACACAGCTGAGATGGCTCCGTCTTGCGTCGTTCGCAATTATAGTTTAAGAGTCTACTTAGATTTTATTATAATATAAATTTTAATGTAACGAAGATTTTTTTCGAAATGGTATTAAAACGAAATACTTGACAACAAAATTCTGGATTAATTTATTGAGATTTTCATAGTTACTAGAAAGTCATAATAATTGAAGTGAAAGATGAGAAAGTCGGTTTATTATATTATTGTAATGTAAGTAGATGGGAGTGTCCATGTCTAATCTATTATATTACAAAAAGTATAAATTAAATGAATTATTAAAAATACTGTTTAAGGTTATAGGTAATAGATATTATTTAAGAGTTTATTCTGTTACACTGATAAATTTACATAATATTTCAGTTTTTACTCTACAATCTACATTCCACCTTTTGAAATAGAAGTTGAGAGTTTGGACAAAATGTCCACTAGCAGTCACTTTGAATGTATGCATATGTACTTCAAATTCGAGATTATAAAGTACCTAATAATGTCCCGAACATAATGAGCTCTCTGACTATCTATTCATTTAGTTATATCTCAAAAGAGCTTATATTGGTGTTAGTAGACTAGACGCTCTCTAGCTTTTAATAAAGTGGTCTAGCTAGCATTAGATTTCACTTCCTAACAACAAAGGATCTAAGTATACAAATATTACATTATCTATAGTGATCTGGACTTAGTATAATAACATGAAAATGTAATTAATTCTGACTACAATATTTTTTTTTTTAATATTTTCAGGACAATTTTCACACACGGCACGATCTGATCCCATACTAAGCTTTCGCTTGTGTTATGGTAACCAGATGGCTGATAAACATACATATATAATTTTAAATAAATACTTATATAGATAATTAAATAAATAATCAATAAATTAATAATTAATTAATAATTATTAATAATTAATTTAATTAATTAATAATTAATTAAATAATTAATAAAGAAAGAACAAATCGTGGTAGGCTTTATAATTATATCTACTGTGATTAGACACTACAAAAATTAATTACAATTACACATAGCAAAATACAGAGCAAATAGTATCTAGTTTGCCATTACAAACACTTATTTTTTATTACAAAACATAAATTTAATTTTGTAACATCTTACCAATAGAAAATCCAGGATCAAATGTTCCATTTAATGAATACCCAATTTCTGAAATAATGTTTTACTGAAGAATGACAAGACGCCAAGGTACAAGAATAGCTTATCCCACCAAAAACATTTTCATGTAAAATGTTGCCAAGACGAGCTCATATAACTCGCACTGTCAAAAAGTTATCAGATCTCATGTAGAGCCAAGCTTCTAACACTACACGCCCTAACTCTACAAGGCCTAACTTCACAAACTCTACACCTTAGTCAAAATATGTGGCTTGGCCATTTCGCTACATTCACATCGGCGTAAGGTGAAAAATTAATTCACTGTTCATTACTTTTGTGTTATACAATAGGTCTTGTAGTAACGAACGGCCAAGCCACATATTTTGACTAAGGCGTAGAGTTTGTGAAGTTAGGCCTTGTAGAGTTAGGGCTATACATATATATATATCTAGGGGAACCAAGTTTTAGATTATTAGATTAGACCTCTAGCGTCATCAAAATTTAATTTAAAATTACAGGTCTCATACAAACTCCCATAATACAAAGCTTCAATTCAACGTACCTGATTGCACAGAAATAATTAATAAACACACGAGTGAAGACACTAGCACCTTCATTTTCCTTTTTTCTTTTACTTTGTACATAAAATTCAACCGTTTTATATACACCTCTACCGGATACCATCTTAAAGATAAGAAAAATACCCATAATTTCTATATAATTACACGACTTTACACGCTTTGGTTCTATTTTAAATAGAATATGTTTAACATAAAAAGACAGGAAAACCCATATAAATTACCAAAGGGTTTTTTAATACTCGAATAGTCAAAAAACGTAATAATAAACATAGTCCTTAAAAATATACAGAAAATGTAAACAAAAAAATTAATAGTAAGTATAATGCGGGACTGGCCATAATAATCCGATAATGTGATTGGCCCTCAAAGGGCGAGTTCAAAAATTAGAAATTGCACGGCTTAATAAGTACTTTTTAAGCTTTATGAACATTAATGTCATTATTACACACTTGACTGATTTTTTTTTATATAAATATTGAAGTAAAAATATAAATGTATTTTTAGCATTTGTTACAAAGCTAAAAGTTTATGAAATGAAAAATCTGGAAATTGCCAGCGATCTGTAAATTTAAACAAGAACCTTCTAACGAATGATCGAATCTTATTTTATAAAAGAAAGAAAGTCTTTTGTGTATTCACCCAAATATTCGAAATTGAGTTTGTTTAACACTTCAATGTGCAAAATGATTTATAATAAAGAAACGTTACTATGTAGCGACTAGTAACTAAACAACGACAAACGACTAGTTTCCTTAAATGTGTTTATTGTTTGCACTGTCACACGTTGCCTTTGAACTAATGATGTGTAAATATGAGGTTTTTGGGCAAAGGATAATGGTGTTTGCTGAGTTTCAGTGTTTTTGTTTCTGGAGGGTACGTGGTACAATTACTTTCATGACTTCAAGTCGTATTCCCGGAAATGTATGTTGTAATTGGTTCAAATATTTTTATCTATTTATATATGCCTTGGAGTTTATTTAAGAGGGCCTATTGGGTAAAGGACCATGTTTAGTTAGGGCGTGCAAAAAGGGAATTGGAAAAACACCAAAAAGACGCTGAATTTAGAAAAAATATTTGTTAATGTCCAATCCTGTTGGTACAACTCAATGTAAACCTATACTTAATTTTTGTAGATTCTTAGAGATTTTCTAAAAATGTTTATTCGATACGTTCGTGCAAAGAGCTAAAATTTTTGAGGAGACGTAAACAGTTTTTCAGTATCATTATAAAATAAATATTTCACACGTCAATAAAATAGTATTAATTTATATTAATACATGTTTACACACAATTGTTCTCCTTTAAACTGAATTAATTCCCTTTGTATAATACCCATCATTTCAAAATATAAATAAATAAATACAAAACCATAAAAAGTATCGCCCATCGCGAATGCTTATGGGCGGCGGGCATCACTTTCCATCAGGCCTGCTCGTTTGCCCGCTTTAACGATAAAAAAAATAAAAAGTATTCAATCCGTCCCTGTACTACTTAAATGGATTACATTCAACAATTTTATTTGCTGTAAAAAAGGTGAATCATTGTCGCCTTTTACGATTGTGTAATCAGTCCCCTCGCGATAATGTTTGATCATTTAAAGTAAGTGATTTAGGGCCTTTATATTCAACAAGGTCATGTTTATTTTGTTGATAGGCTGACTCCAGAATGTTCATGAATAACTTATGGAATGCTGTATGGTTTATTATGTTTGTTCGTAGTTAAATCAGCATTTGCCGAGGACTTATATAACTCCTCATGCTTTTAATCAATCATTTATATTAAATATGGTAGCTGTGCCCGCGACATCACAAAGTAGCCTAAGTTTCTTCCTATTACATCAACTATCTGTCAGTAAAAGTTCCGTCTAAATCGGTTCAGGTGTTTCAATCTTAGCCGGCACAAACAGGCACTCTAATTTTATTTATTTTTATAGATCCTATGAAATTCCATGTCACATTAGATTAAAAATAACACATCCCCTGTGTCGCTTAACATAAAGTAATGCGTCAGAATTTTACACCCCATAACGTAAAGAAAAATAATAATATATGAGTTGTTTCCGGTTATAAGACTTTACATTTATTCGTGGATGTATTCTTGTATGTACAATGTACATTCATGTGTGTCACTTTTATTTGTGTATACGTATCGTTTTCACCCAGTATGTGTTAAGGAAGATTCTAGAAATAACACATATCTCTTAAGTTTCGCCATTTATTTAATAGGATTCATTTTTCGCAAGGAGAGGAGATTTTTAGGCATTGTCAAGTGTCCCAAATCTAACAAGACAAGGTGTCTTGTTAGATTTGAGACAATTATGAAAATTATGAAAAACGCCCACTTTCAATCAGTTTATTACCCTCGCCGTAAAGAGGATTTCTATTTATATTCCTTTGCGATATTATTGTGTAAAGGAATATTTTTTCATTTCTACCATTAGTCGATATACTTCACCCTTTCTTTGATCTTTTGAAACATTGATACAAGTCGTTAAAATAAATTATTACACCTTCAGAGTTTTCCTTTACAAATTATGAATGAATTTTCCTTACACGTGTCATTACTTGACATATCAAATAGAAGAAAATATTAAATAGAAATAAATAACAGACAGTTAATAAATGAAACGAGGTCCAGAGCGTTGATAGATAGTTGCTATCAGTTACCGTTTAATCTCGGATCATTTGTATCCTGAGGTTAGTTGGAGAAGACGGCGTGTTACAAGTTTACTAGAACTGGATTAATTATACTATTTGTTCAAATACAAATATTGGGGATAAAATTAAGTTTTGTTTCTTAGTAAGATAGCGTAGTAGAGAGACGAGCTACAAAAAGCTAAGATAATGTTTTCAATATTTTTGAGGAAAAATAGTATTTTTTCCAATAAACAAATACTGTAGATAACAGATTTTGCAGCTAAGTTAGAATTGGCTCTTTTCATTACATTATAATCGTGTTTTTGGTTCTTAATGATCTAGTTAAGCTGCGGGCTTCTTAGCTTATATATTATATTCAATGAATCGATTGTGTCGATGATCATCAAAAAGCTTGTTATAAAATAATTTTAATGGTAATTTTAATAAGCATGAGTACAAGAAAAATATTCTTCCTCAAGATAATTTATTAATCCACGAAAAATAAAGAAAAGAAAACAAAATTTTAGTGGGAGTCGAGCATGCTTCGGCACGAATTGGGCCAGCTCGCACCGGGGAAGGTACCACACTCCCACAGAAAACCGGCGTGAAATAGCAGCATACAAATGCTGCTGTGTTTCGTACGGTGAGTGGGAGGTCCGGAGGCCCATCCTGTTCCCTTCCTATACCTATCCTTTCCTTTATTCCCATCATAAATCCTATCCCTACCTCTTTTTAATGAACAACATGGCAGCGGAATTAAATTACTTTTTACCCCAGGAGGGTACCAACCTTCACAGTGTTGGAGAATCCCTTCCTGAGCATTCATGCTCGGGCTGCCCTACGTACTCTGGGGAGGGCAAAATCCCGCTCAAGAATACCACCAAGCGCAAACGAGCACATAAGTCTATGCCACCTTCATTGTCCGTAGATTTCTGCAATGTGAGAGGCCTGCATTCTAACCTGAATCCCGTCCATCACCACCTAGAGACAGAAAAGCCGGCATTGTTGTTTCTTACAGAGACACAAATTTGTCCACCCTCCGACACAACATATCTCTGTTACCCAGGATACAAACTGGAGCACACTTTCATCCCACGAGCTGGTGTGTGTGTGTTTGTGAGGGAGGATATTTGCTATCGTCGCCTTGTCGGTCTTGAGGGCACTGACCTATCAATTATCTGGCTCCATGCGGACTGTGGTGACCATCCCCGCATCTACGCGTGTTTGTATCGGTCACATAGTGGTGATGCAGAAACCGACCGTCTCATCGAGCACATCCAAACAACGGCTGATGCAGTACATGAGCAGATCCCCTCAGCAGAAATAATTATCTTAGGTGATTTTAATGCCCATCATACCCAATGGTTGGGTTCACGTACCACTGATCATGCGGGGAGATCTGTACACAACTTCGCGATGTCTTACGGTCTTACGCAACTGGTCTCCTCAATAACGAGACTACCCGACATTGCTGACCACACACCCTCTATACTAGACCTTCTGTTGACCTCCCATCCGGCTAATTATCAGGTAAAAGTCGAAGCCCCTCTGGGGACTTCAGATCACTGTTTAATTCGGAGTACAGTGCCAATCTTGCGTTCATCACGGCCCCGTTCACTTGGGAGCCGCCGCGTTTGGCACTATAGGTCAGCAGATTGGGATGGGATGCGGGAATTTTTTGCATCCTACCCTTGGAAGCAAGTCTGCCTTGCACCTGATCCTAGTGACTATGCTGACTCAGTTGCGGATGTGGTGCTTCAGGGAATGGAACTTTTCATTCCAAACTCTGTAGTACCCGTCGGCGGTAAGTCCCAGCCCTGGTATGGTCGTCCTTGCAAAATGGCTGCTCGCCTGAAGCAAGAGTGTTTCCATGCATGGGCAGAAGCAATGTCTAATAAGGATCCAAATGCTAGTGCTCTCAAAAAACGGTACAACTCTGCTGCCAGGGCATACAAGAGGAAAATATCCACAGCAAAGTCGGAGTTTATTGGCAGCATAGGCGAGAAACTTTTACGCTACCCTTCTGGGAGCCGTGCTTTTTGGTCACTCGCCAAAGCTGTCCAAGGAAACTTCTGCAAGCCCTCGTTTCCACCTCTGCGCCGGGAAGATGATACTTTAGCCCACTCCTCCAAAGAGAAAGCCGATCTTCTGGGTGCTCTCTTTGCATCCAACTCAACATTAGATGACAGAGGAAATGTACCGCCTACTATCTTGCGGTGCAAGAGCTCCATGCCGAATGTGCATTTCAGACAGAGTGCTGTGCGAAAAGCTCTCTTCTCTCTTGATACACATAAGTCGAGTGGGCCCGACGGTATCCCCGCCATTGTGCTGAAAAGATGTGCTCCTGAACTGGCACCGGTTCTTACAGAGCTGTTTCGGTACTCTTATAACACCGGCATTGTACCTGCCTCATGGAAGACTGCCTCAGTGCACCCGATCCCTAAAAAAGGCGATCAATCGGATCCATCCAACTACAGACCAATTGCTATTACCTCCTTGCTCTCCAAAGTGATGGAAAACATCATTAACAGCCAGCTATTGGGTTATCTGGAGGAGAACCAGCTGATCAGTGACCAACAGTATGGTTTTCGTCATGGACGGTCGGCTGGTGATCTTCTAATCTTCTTAACTCACCGATGGGCAAGCGCTGTTGAGAGCAAGGGGGAAGCTTTAGCGGTTGGTCTGGACGTTGCAAAAGCCTTCGATCGGGTGTGGCACCAGGCGCTCCTTTCGAAAGTTACAGCCTATGGACTTCCAGAGAAGTTGTGCAAGTGGATTGCCAGTTTTCTTACAGCGCGCAGTATTCGAGTCTTGGTCGATGGATCAAGCTCTGACTTATTACCTGTGAACGCTGGCGTTCCCCAAGGCTGCGTACTCTCACCCACACTGTTCCTTCTGCATATCAATGACATGTTACAAATTAGTAACATTCATTGCTATGCAGATGACAGTACTGGCGATGCTTTATATACCGGCCGCACTAATATTTCTCTGGAACACGTCCAAGAGTACCGTAACATACTTGTGTCCAAAATTGAGACTCTCCTTGGAGAAGTCTCAGAGTGGGGTCGACAAAATCTTGTCCGATTTAACCCTGACAAGACACAAGTATGTCTTTTTTCAGCTAAAAAAGCACCATTTCTCACAGCACCCCTATTTGAGAACACTCCCCTTAGTATCAAGTCTAGTATCGGAATTCTTGGTGTCAGTATTTCTGATGACATTCAGTTCCGCTATCATTTGGAAGGCAAAGCTACACTAGCTTCCAAAAAATTGGGTGTCCTAAATAGAGCGAAGCAGTATTTCAGGCCTGAACATCTATTACTACTTTACAAAGCGCAAATACGGCCTCATATGGAATACTGCTCCCATCTCTGGGCCGGGGCACCACAATATCAGCTCCTGCCACTTGATAGCGTGCAACGAAGAGCCGTCAGAATTATTGGCAAACAAGCACTTACCGATCGGCTTGATCCTCTGGGTTTACGACGAGACGTTGCATCGTTATGCGTTTTCTATCGTCTGTATAATGGGGAGTGCTCTGAGGAGCTGTTTGAGCTGATACCTGCCGCGGAATTCCACCACCGTACCGCACGGCATAAGACCAAGTTTCACGCTCACCATTTGGACCTCTGGCGCTCTAGTACGGTGCGATTTACCCGCCACTTCATTCCGCGCACAACCAAATTGTGGAACAACCTGCCTTCGGCGATATTCCCGAACGCCTATGACATCGAGGCATTTAAAAAGAGAATATACCTCCACCTCAAAAAGTCGGCAACACATCTTCGGACACGTCTGTAGATGCCTATGGGCTGTGGAATTGCTTACCATCAGGCGATCCACATGCTCGTTTGCCTTCTTTCATATAAAAAAAAAAAAAAAAAAAAAAAAAAAACGAAAGAAATAACAATATTTCCTGAGATAGTCCAATATTAAATCAAATTACACGATGCGAGAATATTTTGCAAATGTTTGCGAAACTAAACTTCTTCAAACCAATATCACAAAGCCTAGAAATACTTTATAGAATACCTAATTTTAATTTCAATTACTTTTTTAGTTATATTAGCCTGTGAATATATAAGTTTTATGATTTATCTGCTGTGTGTTTTAGCGTTTGATTTGAACTACATTTTTAAGCGGGTAAAACTTACCTCCTACATATTATGTGTATCGCATATGTAATAATATTATAGACTATAATCTTACTTTGTACCAAATGTTATCCAAATCCCATCAATTTATGTGATAGAGTAACAAACATCCATCCATTAATCCTCAAAATCTTTCACCTCTATAATATTGGTCGGCTGTAAATAATATAAATAAATAACCATACATAAACAATTTATTTAATAAATCTTTCTCTCTCAGTGAATATAATTCGATTTTATTTCAATTTTAATTAAAAAGAAAACTATACGATGACACTTCAACAAAAACGTAATCAATCAACTTAATTCTCTCTTACAAACCGACAATTCATTTTAACCATTGTTAACCCTTAATTCTTTCGATTCTATTTTAAACTTTAGGTTTGCTGCATAAGGTTCAAATTTGGATTACATTTTTCTACGAACGTAAACATTACCAGGCTCGTAATCATAGGTTTAACGAACGATGCCGTTGCCATAGCAACGGGTAGTAAAATCTTGATCCCTGCTAAATTGCGCTCCGAATACGTCCCTGGATTACTTTCACATAAACTTTTGCTATACCAACGATACACCTAAATATGAGACAAACAAGGATCTTGGTACCTAATTTTAATTATGACCTATATTCGTCTGGCATCATGCGCAATATATCCTGAGCTTAGAATCCTGAGAATAAAAATTAAACAAATTCGTATATATGTAATTCGTAATTCTTCAATTATAGTAATTTAACAGCTGAAAATTATTATAGTAAATTAAAGCCTTTTATAGTCATATTTTAGTGCTGCAAATTTCACAAAAGTTGTCGTTACAAAGGACATTATTTTAACCTGTAATTGCTCTCCATATTCCACATTCTGCCTTTTACATTTACTGACAAGTTATTCAATAAAAAAAGAAATATGTACCACGATTAGGTTATGAAATAATTATTATGTATAACACAATTACATAAACAAATATTTATGGCTCGTTTAGTGATCACAATATTTGAAGTGGTTTTCCCAGATATGCTAATGCGGTTATTTACAAGATAAAAACAGGATTGGTGACATAACTGTGTTTCCTTATGAAAGTAAAAGTTTTGTTCACGTAACTTTAATAATCCTGGATTGAAAACACTTAAAAGAAAATTAATTCTAAGAACTGGATACAATTTAAGGATCTTTTTTAATAAATTCTTAACGCTTAGTATTAGTATTTATCCATACTTTAATATTATAAATGCGAAAGTAACTCAGTCTGTCTGTCTGTTACTCAATCACGCCTAAACTACTGAACCAATTTGCTTGAAATTTGGTATGGAGATACTTTGATACCCGAGAAAGGACATAGGCTACCTTTTATTGCGAAATTTGTACCACGGGCGAAGCCGGGGCGGACCACTAATACTGAATAAAATATAGAAGCGAAAAAAAGGAAATTATTTTTATTTTAATTATACCTAGAATTTAATTCAAAACCTTAATGTATAACAGTATATCGAAAGCACGTGCACTTAGCAGTAATTTAATATTTTCGAACATACTTAAAGCATCAAGAAAACAAAGCAAGCAGCAGCAAATTCTTTTACAAAGTCTTTGTAGAATATAAGTGATATAAGCCTAATTAATTTGGTATCTATTGAGATAACCAAGAACAAACATAAATACAGTCAAAATAAAACGAATTACGTATTTTATACCGCACATTTGATAAGAAATGAGTAAACTAAAATACTTAAAATTCTAAGTGGTAGTTGTAAGGAAAACACCAATGGCTGAATGAAGTGTATCTTATCTAGCACTATAATAAAAAAATACGTCACAGAATAATAATACGTCATAGAATATAAATTAAAATCAATTTTGCTATAACAATGATGGACAGTGCGTTTTAGTATGAAAAGAGAATTATTACATCCCAATGACAATGGGCCCTAAATCTTTAGATAGGAACAATGCGTAGTTCGTCATTGTAATATCCCGCAAAATAATGTTCCTTTCACTTCCTTAATTGTCTGAAAGTGAATGGAAAATCCGGAAAATTTTCGAACTTTCAAAGTTATGCGTACCTACAACGATTTTATAATACTGCGTTTATTTTTTGACATATCTACTGGTACATAGCGTGACCAAACAGATATTGTGCGCAATTTCTTTTAATTAAATATAATATTATATCTCTAAATTTTTCCGATTAAAAATCTAGTTTGAAAATCAAGTATCGACTCAATGCAACACACTCTTTAAAACAATTCCATACCTAACTACATACTTAACATATTCATTGACTTATTTACTCGACTTTTTATTACACTTCTTCATGCACAACTGACAGATAAACGTCGGTTCTTGAGTGGTAGGCTTTACGGTTGTCGTGGTGGTAGTGGTCGGTTTTGGCGGCAACTCGCAGAAGTAAGAATGACCGTGACGATATGGGTAATATATTTCAGGCTCGTGGTCGTATATGAAAGGAGGCAGCTCATCGTCCGTGTAGATTAGAGATGAAGCATCTGCAACATTATTTATAATGTTAAATAGACATACATAATAGAATAATAATATACATAGTTAATTAACCTATGTAAAACTAGACGTCATGTTTTCCTAAACCTAGTTTTTCTGTGCCCGCTTTGTATACCTTTTTGGATAAATATAATTTTCACTTGTATAAAAAGTTGTATTTAAAACCATACTCACTTATTTATAAGAATATAATTTTTTGGTTGAAACGTTAGATAAATAGAAACTAAAGCTTTTATTATAAGTGCATTGAAGTATTTATTTTAATAAAAGTTCTACTATTAAGTATTTAACTCTACACCACTCAACTTCATTTATATCCCTAACAGTTTTATTTAATTTGATTATGCATTAACTTTTCCCCAAATTTGCATAGGAATAATTGCGAATTTGAAAGTACAATTGTTGCATTATTATCCGAACAAATCTTTTATTTTATAATATTACTAGCTTACCGCCCGCGGCTTCGCCCGCTTTCTCTAAAACGATTTGAGATTTAAACTATCCTATCTTTCAAGTTGGATCGAACTGCACATGGTGTGCGAATTTTATTATAATCGGTTAAGTGGTTTAGGAGTTCATTGAGGACAAACATTGTGACACGAGATTTATATATTATATATTATAAGATAAGATATAAGATAAGATTAAGATAAGATAAGATGTACTTTCTATTTTATTTTAACATACACAAAATATACGAAAAATATGTACTCTTTTCTTTATTATTTTTCTTCCAGAACTTTCATCATAGTCTACAGTAAACGTTGTTCAACTTCCCAGACACTTAATCAGAATTCTAAGTGCCCTATCAGACTAAGCCAATTTAACTACTTTAACTGGGAACTTCCATTCATTAGTTTAAAATATCTATTAAAAGAGTTTTTACTTTAAAATACAGTTTTTACTTGACAGAGGGAAACAAAGTCTTTTGTGTTAAAGAGTAAATAATGTTGTAAGTGTGAATCTCCCAGCGAAATAATTCTTCTCAAAAATAATAATTATCTAGATATACATTGAAGAGTAATAAAGCCTAATGTAATAAAGTAAAGTCAGTATAGTGATATTTTATGCAACACGAACTAAGCATAAACCAACAAACAACGTACATTTTAAAAAGCAAGGTTATGGATAATAAGATAACGTTATTTTCAAAATATTACCTTAAAACTTACACTACATTTAAATATTTTTCTGCAAGTGGCAATTAGTTTCATAAATATAATATTTTATGCGAGTGACATAAGATAGCTCTTTAAAAGCTTGAAGTTTGAAGCTTGAACCTAAAATAAAACACCAAGTGAATAACGACCACCGTAATCCTATATTATTGCGAACACAGAGAAAGTAAAACACTTCCCGTGATTCAATCATAACAAGTGGAGACAGGAGGTAAATAAATTCCAAAATAAAAACCGGGCAAGGGCGAGTTGGACTCGCGCATCGAGGGTTCCGTGTTAGCTAGCCTGTTCTTTTTATTTGTTGAAACTGTAAATTAATACTTTTCGCAATTTTTTTTCTTTTATCTGTTCTATACGATGTTGATTCGTACAAAATGTCAAGATTCTGTGTTCACGGGAAGTGCCCTACATATTTCGATTCCCTTGCAAATATCGAAATTATCGAAAATTCGCAGCATAAGCGACTCTATCGTTTAATTTGCGTTGGCTTATAAGTTTGATTTTCTCAATAGAACTTTCAGCTTGATACCTCTACGCGTTCTTGAGAAAAGGATGGACATTGTTGTTACCTATCTGTCACTTCGTAGTGATCCTTTAAGGATTATTTGTTTTTCCTTTTGAGGAGCGGAACCCTAAAAAGTTGCGTAATTCATCACGACTCACCCTCGTCATTGCGCTTCGTGGGACAGTAAAGTGGGCAGATTTTCAAGCAGAAGAAAAACGGCTCCTTGTCTGAAAAAAATATAATACGATTTTTTTTCGATTGCAGTGCATGTTTCGAATAATATAATAACAAATAATTTACGCGATAATAGAAAGCGTTTTGAAGAAATTTTGAATGATAGAAAATAACTGTGAAATGATATGTTATGTGAACTTATAACAAACACGTAATTTTATAGATTGACCTGTCGTTGGCGATAAATTTTGTGAAATATATTTTAGCACTCTACTTTTATATAATATTAAGAATTTTACATATTCAATAAATTACATCAATTTTTACACTATATTAAAATTATTATCAAATCGAAAATTGTAAAGGATTCGATTACGTACATGAAAATACTTCTACTTTGACCTTCTTTTGTTTTATAATTTAAGTTTAAATCATTACTAAACATGCACTTTCAATAAAAAATTCAGTTCATAGCATAATATTTTAATTATTAATTATGCATATTACCTTCAAGTAAAAATAATCCTTCCACGGATACGAAAATTGCTAACAAAATTAGTCGACAAATGAATAACATTTTACTTCCACACTACACACTCCTTTCACTTCAAAATATACACAACTTTTCTTGCAGGCTTCAACTGTTTTATATAACTTACTCAATATAGTTTATGCTATTCAGGCTTATCCCTTAACTCATTTACTTTTTACTTAATTCCAATTTGACTTTTTAAATGTACATTATTCCTGAGTTTCCATTTTTATAACATGTTAAAAGTCAATCGTAAACTTATTTTAAACTTGCGATTCCTTTTAACGTATAAGCGTAATTTAATAATGAAAGAAGCATTAGGAAATCCTCAATAATACATAAATTTAATTGGAAATACTTTGAATCAATCAGTGGTTTCTCTTATACAGATTAGGGATCTAAGGATCTCGTGGATTTAGCTAAGAATAATGTATCATGTATTTGTCTTTATTTTAAAGGTACAATATAATAGTAGAAATCACTTGTTAGTGATAAGACCGCCTAACAATAATCCTATTTGCTGTTATTCTTTTGTATTGTTTTATTTGGTGTACAATAAAGAGTTAATTATTATGTATCTCAATTCCATAATACACGGGTACCATCATAAGGAAGGTACCCGGTCCTTTGGAAGGCTTACGTGGGGACACGGATCCAACACGCAGAGGCCCTTTCGAGAACTTTACTGTGTTGTGGGACACCAGCCGCAGCCTGCCCATGACTGCACTATAGAGATACAGCCTTGGGCAGTCCGCGGCCGATGTAGGACTATTGCAAGATAAGGAAACAAAATAAACTGGGCTATGGAAAGGGATGTTAATGGACCGGAATTTAGGACTATGGAAGACTATGGCACCTGCCTTTCTACTAAAATATAGCAAAAAATTGTTGGCAGGTGGTGACTCGCCCTCTCACTGTATGGGCCCCCGAAATAAGTCGCTGCAACAGTGCGACAAGGGGGCAACATATTGTGAGCAGCTAAGGGTGGAGAGGCGTCCCTGGACTTTAAACTACGATCACGCGCTCCCTGAGGGTCCAGCATCACGTGCCCACTCGCCACTTACGATTCGCATCCACCCTTCGAGCTAAAAGCTCTCGCGACTCCACTCTGGCCGGCCGGTTAAGGCAAGCCAGAGGTGGGGGGTCCTGTCCTCGTCAGACTTCACTCCGACCGGCCGGTAAAGGTAAGCCGGAGATGAAGACAGGGTCCTCCCCCGGGAGCACTCGGTTCCCGCGGGGTCGCTAGGTACTCCCCGACACCCCGCCACAAGGTGTCCTGCGGGTTGACTGATTGCACGGGTGAAATATCTATTGTCACATAGACAATAGATATTCCAACCGTGGGCGATGGGGTCGTCACATCCCTACGCCCTTATTATTATGTCTCTCTCCATAATACACGGGTATCGCCGTAAGGATGATACCCGGTCCTTTGGAAGGCTTACGTGGGGACACAGGTCCAACACGCAGAGGCCCTTTAGAGAATTTAATGTGTAGTGGGACACCAGCCGCAGCCTGCCCATGGGTGCACTATAGAGATACAGCCCTGGGCAGTCCGCGGCCAATGTAGGACTATTGCAGAAAAATGGAAATGAATAAAACTGGGTTATGGAAGGGGGTGTTAGATGGACTGGTATATTGGGTCTATGGGGGCTATGGACGTCTGCCTTTTCAATATTAAAAATTGAAAATTATGGCAGACGGTGACTCGCCAGTTCGGTCGATGGGCTCCCAAAAAGGTTACCGATAATGGCAACAAGGGGGCAACATCAGCTGAACGGCTGGGGGTGTAGAGAGGTGCGGCACCGGTTTCACCATCGCGAGCCCGCGGGCCCGGAGCGGGTTTCCCCGCTATTACGCCATTAGACACTTCCACCCCCGAGCATATAGCTCTAGCGGCTCCACTCTGGACGGCCAACAAAGGCAAGCCAGAGGTGGGGGATCCTGAACCTCGTCATTGTTCACTCCGAACTGCCACCGGGACAGCCCAGAGGTGAGGACAGGGACCTCCCCCGGGAGCGCTCGGTTCCCGCGGGGTCGCTACTCCCCAACACCTCGCCACAAGGTGCCCTGCGGGGTGACTGACTGCACGGTTGGGATATCTATTGTAGATATGCCAACCGGGGGCGATGGGGTCGTCACATCCCTACGCCTTATTATTATTATTATTATAAACTAGAAGAATAAAATTTCTGTATCTTGAAGACCAATTGAAGAGCATATTATTAAGCTATTGTCTGTCTCCTTGGATGGTCTACCATATTAAAATAATTAAAGGGTTGGCTTAGTTCTAATTCATTGTATTTAGTGTGAGTTAAATCGACAAGATGCCAGATAATTACGTCTTATTACAATTATTGTTAAAGGTTATATGTGGTATTTGTATGACGAAAATACAGGAAAGTATAAATTCCCGCAATATTATAATGTTGCATAAAATTACTTTGAACTTAATTTTATTCATTGAAATGCAACAGAAACCTCGTTTACCGCTGATAATATAACTAAATCAGTAGACCAATTTAATTAAAATTCGGGTAAGGATTAGGTCGAAATGGGCACTATGATTCGATCCCTTCCTCGATATAATATACACGCTACATATACCCTTATTACGTTTTAACTAAGACTGGGATTTGGGGTATATAGGTATAAATATATTATCCATAAGAGGGATACATTTTCCTTCTTGCCTATATAATAAGGGTAGATTGATTTTCAATATGTTTATATCTCTATAAATCAATAACGCCTGAACGGTCCAATGAATTTTGATATAGTTTGACCAATATAGGCCGTTTAGATTTTAATAATATCGCATAACAGTAGAGTACGAATAAATATTATAGAGATAAACAAATTAATAAAGAATATAAAAAATTCGATCGTGAGACGGGTTTTGGGATCATGTAGACATATCTATAATATAAAAATGAATCGCAAAATGTGTTGGTAAGCGCATAACTCGAGAACGGCTGAACCGATTTCAATCATTCTTTTTTTGAATGATTTATTACATAGATATTGTATTTATTTGTCTTTTCAAAGCTTAATAGTTAATACCTATAGATATAGCTCCACCTCGCATAAATATAATCATAGTTTACATTATTTCTGAATATTTAAAATATTGGAATTAATGACGTCAAATTATTAAGTAACGCGATATAAATTAATATAAAAATAACTACACAGTTTGAAATCATAACGCACGTTTGATACAAGTAATTATTAACCCTCTTGAAACGTAATTCAAACAAGATTTTCTAATTAACATCTGATTTAAATGTGTGTAACGAATTGAAATAACAACCCACACGGAAACGAATTCATGAAGTGTAATTGGTGCATGATGCAGCACAAGTGCATAATATGTAATAGTGTGCATAGTGTCTAGGAATAAACGACTTACAAACACAACATAAACAACTTTTATTAGCTTCACCTATTGTTTGTATGTAACTGACATGTTTCTATATAAACTATTTTTTCTTTAGGCTTTATCGTAATAATTAAAAACCGACTATAGATTTATTCATTTCAGATACATTATTAATAATTCATTGATTTACTTTGAATTCTTAAGCGTTTAAAATTGAGAGCTTTTTATATGTAGGTACGTAATTTGGACCACATTTTACCATAGAATATTATGTCCAATGATTTATGAATTTTCCCCGTCACCACTTGATCTTCATAGCGGATCAAACTTAGACCTTTCTGAGATGGCACTTTATTTGGCACCCCTTATTAATCAGAGTTTGCATTTCTCGAGTCTCCACTCAAAAAACCCAAAGATAAAACGAAATATTTAATATAATGAATAAACCGAGTTTCAAAATCCGTTTAACAGGTAAATTTCTAAACATACATTTAATAACTCTTTTGTAGGTTTTGTAAAATAATTATTATTATTAACTACAATATGTGATATAAACTTAGTTAAACTACTAACAGTTAATTAGGACGTGATACACGAGACTTTCGCTTAAAAAAACGTACAGGGTCATGCGACAAACAGACACAAACTCATCAATGGGATACTAGGTATTAACCGTAATTACTCACTAGATTTCCGCCCGCGGCTTCGCCCGCGTTTGCAAAGGAAAACCCGCATAGTTCCCGTTCCCGGGGGATTTCCGGGATAAAAAGTGTGTTATATGTATAAAGTATCCTATGTGTTAATCCAAGTTACCCTCTATATGTTTGCTAAATTTCATTGTAATCGGTTCAGTAGTTTTTACGTGAAAGAGTAACAAACATCCATACATCCATACATCCATACAAACTTTCGCCTTTATAATATAAATTAGATATTAGATTTACGTGTGTCATTAAATGTATCAAATCGTAATCTATCTATAACCATTGAGATAAAATTCGAATAATCCAAAGACCCAATGAAACCTTTTCTATATTCAGGTAGAAACCTACCTGCATCTGAATTAACGTCACCTGAAAATTACCTCTAGGTGTAATATATATAATATATTTTATCATAAAGAGGTATGTTTGTCCTCACAAACATACCTCAAGAAGAAACCTTAAAAAATAATGTTCCATTCACATTGTATACTATTGATAATTTGAGATTTCATCGAGTTACCTGAATGTCCAGTGGAGCAGAATTTTATTGATGAAATTTCTCTCCACCCTTGTTACATTTTGTTACCTTTTACCTTTACCGACAAGAATTATTTTTTTCTGATTTCAGAATTCAAATATAATCAATCTAATGCCTAAATTAAACTAAATCCTACCTAAAATAAAACTCAGAATATACTAGAAACTACAAAATATCAGAAACATTCCTTAAAAGTTTAAAATATTGTATTTATTAGTCTCATGTGAAACGTTTTTGTCATCAATCACGCCTTCCACAAATTCCAGAAGATTTCGTAAATTTTGCTTTTATTTTCTTAGCTTTCCATTCTATTGTCCTTATAAGTCCTCAAAGTTACAGAAACTTCTGGAGGGAAGCTAATACATCAATAATTGTATAAACTGTTATGTAACGCTTAAAGGACATTTTATACAACTGAATATATTCTATATTTAAGAAAAAAAATCATACATTCAAGTCATTTTTAATATCACATTTATTAGTATTTAGATTGCAATAACATGGATTATTAATTGTAACATATTTCTTCTTATATCTAAGTCGTGTTTCATTTTCGACGTGTTTGGAGCTTTAAAAAATGTATAAGACAAGTCTAGTTGTAGCTTATTTACTAAAATGGAAAGGAATGGAAAGGATAGGAAACATCAAAGAAGTCTACAAGCTTGGTTTTTCTATCTAAAATACACTTTCTTAAATTACATTGGTCATCCTATGCATTTATCTATTAATTGGGAATTAGTACTCTGTTAACTAATCATTGTTTTTTTTATCTTAGTAAAATGGCAATTAATCCTGCTCTTCGTCAATAGAAGTATATTTTCTTTCCAATTGAAATTTTATTATAACATATTTATTCATTGTCACAAAGCCAAACGGGAAAGTTTACCTTCTTCATATCTTACATAGATTTTAAGCTTCACCTCAGGATTGAACTGCAATAAATTTATAAACAAATCGTAACAGGATTAAATAAAGGTACGTAATACGAAAACAGCCAATAACACAGGACATATTTTAAGAATTTATTATTCGCTGGGTGCGCATCGACCCTCATAACGCCTGTCCAATCCAATCGGCAACGCGTTTGATACCGCATGTTACCGATGCTAGAGTGGATTTAGGCTTCCTAGACACGATAGACTAACTGCATTCAGGCTCCTACAGTGGTTAACGTGTGAGCTTAGTACTGAGGTGGAGACGAAGAAACCAGTATCTTGGTCTGGCAGGATACGGAATGCTTATAACCTACTAGCCCGCAAAGTAGATCGATCAGTGAAACAGTTGTATTGATAATGCATCTAACCCATAGCCCACTAGGGAACACATGACTTCTTTTTACACCATATGCACATTAATAGACAAATTGTTGCAAATACCTTTCTTATCTGCCAATGAATTTCTCATTAATTTCAATGTTACACAGGCAGCTGTCAGCCTTTACACTCTATTAGAGCGACTCTACATATTGTTGTCTCCAAATTATAGCAAAACCAGAACTACATACCAATTATTTCATTAGGTTTGCGAGAATGTTACGATTGATTCAACAATTTAAAAGTAATCTGAGCGTAAAAATTAATGTCTACATTGTGAATATACAAACATAAATTTTATAGGAAAATGTGATCAATCAAAAATTATTTCTCACCTAGTTTACAACTGCGACTATAAGTCGACCTGTCAGTCGTATGTGCTTTCGGGCTTTATCATCAATGTCTCTCAACGTCAATTTCACAACATATTCAAATTATGTTCTACATGGCTCTATAAAATAAAATTCGTATAACATAAGAGTTAAATACATATTAGGAGAAGTACCAAATTTTGCAGTACCTATATTTTTTATGAATTTCCTTAGTTTGTAAATAAACAATCAATCAATTACATCTTCATCTTATTAAAAAATACAAAATTAGAATATTACCTCAATCACAGGAAATGGAACAAAATACTAAATTAGAAAATGGGAATATTATAAATAACAATAAATGGATATTTACGTTATTACTAACTAACCAATGTCATACAGTCATCAGAGAAGGGAAATAGCAATCTCTGGTGTGAATTTAGGTTTAAAAACTAAAAACAAAGTTCACCTGAACGAGGGTTATTTAAAAATTGGTTTGTGAACCCGCAATAGTTATCTGTCAAAAGTAAAATACGAAAAGTTAGATTGAAACGGATCCTACTTTAAATTTTCAGCAAAAACTTTTCATGTGCAGGAAGTACCAGTACAGTATAGGACTCGTTTCAGAATGATTTATTTCTTCGGGATATGTTTTAATGAAAGACATAACAAATATTAATGGTTGAAGACAAAATTATGTAAAACTATCTCCTGCTTCGATATGGCTTTTTTAATTTATTTTTAATTTTACTCTTAATATCAAAACATCTTCTATCATTGTCCAATAAACAAAGAATGCAGTCATCTATTACTTTACGTTTTTCCATAATGTATCGAATCGTTTGCATTGATGCATTTTTATTATAAACTAGCTTCCGCCCGCGACTCCGTCCGCGCGGAAAAATTAAGAAAAGTTAAGATTTTTTTTTTTCTACGTATTTTTCCGGGATAAAAAGTATCCTATTTTATGCCCAGGATAATAAAGTATAATTATTATACCAAGTTTCATCGAAAACGGACCGTTAGTTTTCACGTGATGCCTGAACATACAGACAGACAGACAGACAGACAAAAATTTTTTTAATCACATATTTGGGTTTGGTATCGGTCCAGTAACACCCCCTGCTATTTATTTTTTCAATATTTTCAATGTACAGAATTGACCCTTCTACAGATTTATTATACAGGGTTACAGGAAAAGTCGATGTAGAACCGTTAAGGGCATGTAGTACACATCATTTCTGAATGATTTCACTATGTAACCTCCCATCCTAAACTTAACCGTTTTCGAGATATTCGAGTTTTAATTTTTTTTATGAAAATGCCCAATTTTTCGGCTATTCAATTGAATATTTTGAATTTTTTTGACTCTTATGATTATTTTTTTGGTTTTTTACATGAAGAATGAGATGCTTAATTACCTCAATGACTAAAATTGCACGTAAGTTAACTAAATAGGTCATTGTAGACGATCGAAACTTAAGAAAATAAGTACAAATTATAAAAAAATATTTTTCTTTTCTGGATATCTCAAAAAATTATTATGGGACTTGCTCTGCAGATGTGCTTAAAAACATCTACATTTTATCAGCTATCCAACGAGGTATAACACTCTAGGGTTTTATTTAAAATCATAGAAAAAAATATAGTTGAAAAGGTTCAGATAGTAGGTCTAACGGGTCCCTCGGCTATTGTCCTTCAAGTTAATCCGGTGCGTGTGAGCGAGACAACTTACGATTTATGCAGGTGGGAGTGAGAATAATAATGTGCAAAAACAAATTTGGGGATACAACATGCCCATTGTTTTATATTTGGTCGTTTGTTTGCTTGCCATCCATTTTAGTCTGCTCAGGCGATTCGTCCATGGTAGATGCGAATTATTGTGCTTTCGGATTCCCACACGATATATGTGTGTGACTTAGGTGACCTACTAATGATCTCCCATTACAATTACTGCGGGACATGTGGTTTCAACATGATGGCTGCGCTGCTCATTTCAGAAGAAGCGTTAGGGAATGGTTGGACACTAACTATCCTAACAAATGGATTGGACGAGGTGGGCCTTTACCCTGGCCACCGAGATGTCCCGACCTGACCCCCATTGATTTTTATGTATGGGGGCACATAAAGAGCCTCGTTTACAGTGAGCCCAACCCCATATCGTTAGTGGAAGTTCTCAAAGAAAGGATGCTGCTTGTGTGCTGTTAAAATGCTGCTAACGACATAAGAAGAACATTAACCACATGGTGTAGTGAAAAGTGGACTACGTGAAAGAATGAGAAAATGTGTGCGAAAGATGTGGACACGTAGAACATGAACTATAAAATTTTATTCAAAAACATTAGGTGAATAAATGTTATTTTACTAACTAACTGATTTATTGTTTCATTTAGCTTACTACAATCACCGACGATCTGTACGCCAACTATGAGTTGAGCGTGAGTGACTTTGTATGCCAACTAACGTTAACAACGCACCGATTACGTTATTTTCCAAACAATAGCCAGTAACTAGTCACTTACGCTCAAGTAATAGTTGGCGTACGGTCATTATTTGTACGATCGACGATGTGAACAAAAAAAAATGCTATAAAACTGAATGATCTCCTAGGTCAGGATAGCGGGATATCGATGGATGCATGAAGGTTGTACCTAGCCGAGGGGGAGGCAATTTTCAATAGTGGAAGCCAGTATGCTGAAATGATGATGCTGAACTTAAGTCAAATTAATTAGATTAAATAAGGGCTATTTATTCTGACTGCCATGTAGCCTTAGAAACTAAGTTTCACCTTTGAGGTTAATAAATACCCTAGAGTGTTATACCTCGTTGGATAGCTGATAAAATGTAGATGTTTTTAAGCACATCTGCAGAGCAAGTGCCATAATAATTTTTTGAGATATCCAGAAAAGAAAAATATTTTTTTATAATTTGTACTTATTTTCTTAAGTTTCGATCGTCTACAATGACCTATTTAGTTAACTTACGTGCAATTTTAGTCATTGAGGTAATTAAGCATCTCATTCTTCATGTAAAAAACCAAAAAAATAATCATAAGAGTCAAAAAAATTCAAAATATTCAATTGAATAGCCGAAAAATTGGGCATTTTCATAAAAAAAAATTAAAACTCGAATATCTCGAAAACGGTTAAGTTTAGGATGGGGGGGTTACATAGTGAAATCATTCAGAAATGATGTGTACTACATGCCCTTAACGGATCTACATCGACTTTTCCTGTAACCCTGTATGTATGTATAGATTTTACCTGTGATATCTAACGTTGAGTGTCATTCTGAATATGGGTACAGAATATTGTATCTCTTTTAATTCAAAGCTGTGTATGTGAAACATTCGTGTTTCTTATTATATTATTATAACTATAATTTATACCCTTTTGAGAAGCTTTTCTATTGTCAGGTAAGTACCTACCTATATATAACAAAAACACTTCCAAAGAAATTAATTCAGAAGTATTCATATTGTCTCAAATAAAGTGGTATTTTTCGCTTTTCTACCAAAAACTCGAGCCAGTTTTGCTTATAAACATTGAACCTTTCAAACTTTTCTGAATAAAATCACGTTTCGCTGAAGTCTGTCCACAAAATATGTTTTTAGAAACTTGGAAGTTTGTGCGAAAATTTGGTAGACAACTTTGGTAAGGTTATGACAAAATGGTAATACTTCGCACTGTTTTATTTACAGTTTAAACGCATATTAATTATAATACACACATAATTAAATCATAAGTAAACTACACACGAAAATGTTATTTACATTATTTTAACTCTCTCAACTATATCGACATTGTTTTAAAACGTATCAAGTCTCTAAACAAAATCTTTTATAATACGTTTCCATACAAGCTTTTACTATATATTTTTTCAAATATTCGTACGAAATTCGATTTTCCAACTTTTTCTCATAAACCAATTTCATGCATCCCAGCCTTTTTATATATCAAATCACAAAATAAACCTATCAATAACAGTAAACATGTATAACATACAGAATTTTCCATCGAGAGCAACTTTCAAGTATAGAAAACTCATTGGATGAACATCCAATGAGTTATTGATTGTATTGATAATAATGAGCTTCAGTTATAAACATTCTATGAAAAACACGTTTATCGAAAACCCAATCTGCGTAATAAAGCAGTATTGGAATTCCTCTGTACAGGATTCCATTGTATTTTGCAAAACAGAATGTGTACAATTCGGATTTCGAAATACTTTAAATATGTTAATTTAAATGTGAATTTAAGTGTACATACGATTTTATTTTTAAGTTTCATAATAAACTATCCAAGTAACGTTTTACAATGTGATTTTGGCAGAATTCGTCCTCAGTGAGATCGGAAGGTGCTATCTAAAAAAGAAATGACTGTAAACATATAAACCTTATTACATTTTGTAAAATACTTTTTTATGATGAAGACAGTGGAAAGTATTTACAGGTATAAGTAATTTTGGTAAGTATTTTTTTTTTATCTTTTCCTATAATACCAAAACACACACATTAATTATTTTACATCTTAAATGCAATTCTTTCAAATATTATATCCTCCCCATATGCATATTATGTTCTCGCTTCGTTAACAAATGCTTGTTAATAGAAAAATCCTATATTAACACATCTCTTAGCAAAATTAAAAAGCTCTACCGCGTTTTATAACATGGAACTCTACTGTAACTAAACCATTTAGAATTCCCTCTACTAACGTTCCGTAATAATTCGATAGATGGCGCTGAAATAAATTTAGTATCGAATTTTACTTAGATGACTTATTTCCATCTATCCCACGAATCTATACTAATATTATAAAGCTGAAGAGTTTGTTTGTTTGTTTGTTTGAACGCGCTAATCTCAGGAACTACTGGTCCGATTAGAAAAATTATTTCGGTGTTAGATAGCCCATTTATCGAGGAAGGCTATTATATTCTTTACTTATATCATCGCGCTAAGACCAACAGGAACGGAGCCACGGTGGTGAATCCGCGGAGCGCAGCTAGTTAAAAATAAATCTTTCTTCGTTTATGCTGATTAAATGAATATTTGGTTCAGTTATTACTTGTTAAAAAGTTGTACTTAAGTATTTCATTTTTAATCACACAAGCGCCCTTCCGGTTAAAGCTTTTGATACGGTCTGTTATGTTTTTTTTTTTCAGTTAATCACTTCTCAAATAAATTATTGGTGAAATAATTTAAAAGATTACTACGTAATTTCCTTATTATTTTAGAGAGCTTTTCCCTATGTTATTAGTTACTAATATATCCTGATAATATTATTTAAACAAAGAATATAAGGTGCTTCTGAATCTTTTGAAATTAACGAACCTATCTACTATTTTGTCATATCATTAATTGTTTTTTTTTCTATCGATGTGATGATTTCTTATCAATATTGTTATTAAAAACAATCCATAGTATTTTCTAAGAGATAAGCCTAAAATTAAAATCTTGTTCGTATTTTCTTATTGGATTCCCGTTTGACAAAATATGCTTCTATCTTTCAGGAAAAGTTTTTGCTGAAAAAGCTAGTTACAAGTGTGCTAAAAAAATGCTGCGTGTCTATCCACCTACCACCTATAATATATCACAAAGAATCACGTGTTTGTTATGGGTCACGTTACTGATCAATTTTAAGCTACAAAGTATCGATTGCTGTAATTTGTACTCAAAATGAAACGCAATATGTAGGATTTTTAAAAAGCTTTAAGGCCTATCTATGTCTGTCTTTATGTAATAGATTTAAAAATGGTGATGATTATGATAGGATGCCATTGTTTAGAAACCGAGCTTTGCCTGACATAATAAATTACATGATTGATTGAACTTTTATTAATTTGTTAATATTCTTTATAAACTTCCTAATAAATTCGCAACTTTTCTTATAAACGAACAAACTACACTTACTTTAATAAGGTACTTGTTTTTTATTAAATGTTTCATAGAGCCTTTGTTTAGAATCAGATTAAAAATATGATGTCAAACTTTTTGGTTTGCATCTTTCATAAGGTTATTTTTTTTAAATCCACTAGTTGAAAATGAAAAATATATTTATTTATAAACCGTATTGACGTTGCGCGCTTTTAATCTATGTTAATAAAAAAGGATTTTTAAAAAGCTCATTTTTTCAGTTGAAACACTAACGTGTTGTTCGTCTAACGTTGCAAGCAATTAAGTACCTAGTACCCACACGAAACGTGCACCTTTGGGGAAATAATACCATTTCGACTAAAACACTTCGCCAGCAACTTGCAAAACCGAACGTATATGCCAACTTGTATGTAACTATGAGATTGACGCAACATCCACTCCGATTATGTTAGGAATGGCTTAGCTAGCTTTCTCAATGAACGGTTTCGTGTTTACCAAAACAAAGAACTCTAACCGAACCGGATAAAGTCTAAATTCCACTAAACCTAAGCCACAGAGGGAAGTTTCAGTGTTTCAAAGCATGAAACGTTTCCTTTGTAATGAAATTGTTGAAACTCTGTTTGTAACTTTCAAAGTAATCGTACGGAAGAGTTTTATGAAGTTAATTGTTTGAAAACCATAGTAAACAATTAGAAAATTATTCCCCACTTTTTAAAACCTTTCAAATATAGGCCTACTTCAAGTTTTAACAAAGCAAACATAACAGTCCAATTTATAGTTGAACTGCATTGTTCGAACGTTTATTTCCACTTGAAGACGTCAACAGTAACAGTCGAAGCGGCTTACGAGTACATAGACGCAACTCGATAGTTATGTACTTTCTGTGTACAGTACATAAGCCGAGGTATGAAACTGACAGCTCGTTTCCCGGTACTACATAAACCTGAGTATTGATTTTTACAATTTACGCAGATACCTATTACTTTCCATACGAACTGGCAACAAAACAACGAACTATAAACGTTCAGGTTTTACATAACGCTAATTTGTTGATCCTCCTTATATTCGGGCATGCGTATTCCGAGCGGGATTGTTTTGTTTACATACTATCGCCTAACAGGTATCTCGCATCTAATTACTCTGTCGGCACCTTGAGACAGGGGGAATTCACCTGAGCGCGGCAGATGCGTCGCAGCTGCCGTCCGGGCCAGTCCTCTCGCCCCGCGCGCCCGCCCCCCGCCGGCCGCGCAATCGCGTAACAGTTTTATTTTCCCGAATGAACTTTATCAAACAAAGCGTGCATACCCCGCGCCCTGCATCTGCTCGCCCAGCTGTTTCTCTTGCAGCTGGCTGCGTCGTCTCGCTCTACCGCATTCGAGCGCAACTCGCCAGACAGAGATAAACGCTACTCGCAGCGATCGCATCGAGACCCTTCAATTCCCTGTGCACGGCCCATTCGCAGTTCGTATCCCGACGCCAGCGGGCTGTTAGCGATTATGACTAGTAAACGAAAGCGCGATTGCGACAATGAGACCGAGCGGCAGGCGAAAAGGCAGCGGCGCCGCAAACGTTCCCGCAGCGAGCCGCTGATAAATGACCCGCAAAGTTCGGAGAAGCGTCAGGCTCTTAAGCGCCTGTTTGGAAGAATTTGCTCGGTGGAGATAGAGAACGAGCACATATCTGATGATTCTGCTGACGACAACTTTGACGACCGTGAAGTATTTGGTGATGAAAACGAGGACCCTCTTCTGGATTCGGTGCCGGTGAACATGGACCCTGAACAACTCGGATTTCTGGTGTGCGCTCAAGAGACTCTTCGCTTCCTGCACGGCCGCGGCATCCCGACGGAGCACCCGGTGTTTGCACGTCTGCGCTCGCGCCTCTTGCGTGGCATAGGCGAAATGGCGGTCGCCTGAGTATTACTTGGCCCAGAGCCCTCCCGAAACTAAACCCAGGAACAGATCTTTTCAGTGTTTATTCAAGTGTCGATGTGTGGTGTATCCTTCCTGAACAACAAACTCTGTCTACATTCTGTCTTTCGGGCTCTGGTTAGTTCTTAAGGTTTTCAATGTAAGGTTGATAATTGTATAACGAAGCAACAGGTGGCCTGAAAAGGCGTCTAGTCACTATCTAGTCAATGTTTACGAATTATATTTGTTAAAAAAAGAACTTTATTATCATTCGAATAAATTCGTCCACTGTGAATGTGTTTTTTATTTCATATCCTTCCTTTGTTGCGTATACTAAATACTTTTAAATACTGCCATGCAAATGATTTATTAACAATAAGGCGTTTTAAAGATTTATTAGATTTCTGAAAAGAAATTATGAACAATTTAATATGTAAATCAGATAGCATAAAAAATTACAATTATAGTTTTCTTTAAACAATGCGAAATGATTTTATTTTTTCTGATGAAAGACAACAAAGAATTCAATTAAATAGTTATGAAAATACATACAATCAACATTTTTACATATACAATCAAATTTTTTTAACACAAGCAAACTCAATTTTAATTTGAAATTCGATTAACATAAATTTGATTAGATTTGATTTGATTTGAATTCATAAATTCTGGTATTTATGGCATAGAAATGCTTCATAAATATAAAAAATTCGATGAACATAATATATTAAATTTATTTACTACCACTCAACTGTAATCTTGTAATATAGCAAATAAAAGATACTTTCAGAAGAACAGTTTTCTTCATTTTCATATTTTGAATTCAATTCATTAATAGTTCACATTTAGGTACTAACAATAAAAAAAATGTTTGAACAAAGTTGAGGAAATACATTAAATTACATTAATTGATATTATCTTATGATGCTAACACGGAGTCATTTTTACACATTTCTTGCATTGAAAGTGAATAATAGACATGTACATAGCAATTATAAATAACTAGCTTTCCATCCGCGGCATCACCCGCGCAGTCAAAGAAAAACCCGCATAGTTCCCGTTTCCGTGGGATTTCCGGAATAAAACCTATCCTATGTCCCGGGGTAAAATGTAGCCTATGTCCTTTATCGGGTATCAAAATATCTCTATAGCATGCAAATTGGTTCAGTAGTTAAAAATTATAATATTAAGTACGGATATAAAGGAAAATTAAGTTCATTACGAATGCACTATTGTTAAACTGGCAAATATTTTGAAATGAACGCTGCTGTTCCGGCTAAAATATGATTTGTACGAAACATACGGTAAGAAACCATGAAAAATAAAACATAAAGGCGCATTAATTAGCGAGAAAGCTAAATCAAAGTGAACACCAGTTTATTTCCTCTTTTCCTTATTAATTTGCATAGTTGGAAAAGCCTTAAAGGAAGGAAGCTGTTATCCTACCCCAAGGAGATCGGAAATCAATTTGAAAGCCGGACGTGAGGCAACGAGTGAAATTTCAGCTTCCTCAGCCATTGTCAGTTTTACGTATTGTGTTCATTTGATGAGAAGACACGTGAAGGATGGACACATTATACAATAATTTAGTTTGTGTAGGATTTGATGCTGTTAATTATTAACCACTGGCTCATGTAAGACAATTTTCTTTGAATGTAAAATATTGAAATAGAGCAAAAGCTCCGTAGTAGAGCAAAACCTTTACAAAATTTTAATGTATCTGTACAATAATTATTTAAATAGTTGGTTATGTTACCTTAACTATCCTGAGTTTGTAGAGTTTTATGTATAAACCCCAATATAAATTTTGTTAATGAAATTTTACTGACGTAAATAATCAATACTCTAGAGTCTAGAGATTTTGTATCAAGCTTGAGAATTTCCATTGACCCTACAATTTCAGAGCTTCAGCTTAAGCTTCCAGCTTCCTTAGCTATTGTCAATTTATGTATTGTATTCATAGTATGAAGAGACACGAATGTGTGTAGGATGGGTGGACAGTAGACACATTATTGTTATTTAGTTTATGTATCTTTTAACATGTGAATTATAAATCATTGGTACAAAAGAGTCTGTGTTTGTCTGCTCATCATCATCTGCTGGGACACAGATCTCCTATGTTTAGGAGATCTGTGTCCCAGCAGCGGGAATATATATGGGCTGATGATGACGATGGCAAAAGCAATTTTTTCTGGAATTCCAAAATTAGAAAAATAACAAAAGCTCTGCACCTGTACAATTGTAATACTATTTTATTGTTGGTCGTGTTATCTTACATATCCTCATTGTTTAAAGAATAACAGTTTCAGGGATTCAGTTTTATCTATAAACAATATTTTGTTAATAAATACTAGCGTAAATAATCAACAGTTTGAATGTAAACAATCATGTTTCGTGTAAAGCCTGAGAATTGCAATCGACCCTCAAGCAGAAATCTTCCCTGTCACAGTGGAGCATAAGAAAAATAAAGTTCATTTATGTTTGCGCAAGCTGAAGTGCATTGCTTTGCAGTTGATTCCTTTCTATTGTATTTCGGCGAGTTGTTAATTGGGTCTCATTATTTGGTTTGGAAAACATCGTGATGTAACCGGAATATTGAACCAAACTTTTTTCGAAAATCTACCGAACATTTTTGTTTTTTTTTAGCGTTATTATTTACGGTTAAATATAAACGTATAAATTTTATTAAGGTGTAAAATGAATGACCAACGATGATAATGATTTGAACTTTTGAGATAAGTCCAAAAATATACTGGAATGTACCTAAAACATATGCTGATCAGGGGTATTCATTCATTTCTATCAAAAGAAATAATTTAACCTAATTTGAACAAAATTGTTCTCATATAAGCAATCTAGTTCCTTCCAAGTATCACTTAGTTCCATAGAGAAATACTAATTTCAAACTCAAAGGCTCTTGAAATCTATCGAGAAGTTAGAAGAAAAGCTTTTCTTGAGTGGAAAAGGTAAACTAATTCTTGTTACTTAGAAAGTGATATTAAAAATTCTTGGTACTGTTGATAAAGGGTATTATTACGTGTAGTTCGCAGTTCTTTCACTGCGCTTTTTAAAGGTTCCATTGTGCAACGCAAACACAGGAGCGTAATTTCAACTATCATGCCTCTTTCCGAATGTCACAGCCATTTTAGTGGAATGTAGGTTCTATTAAAACGGCATTGTTACTGTGACTTGAGGATTTTCTACCGAATCAATTTTCATAAGTAAAATAGTCAACATGCACCTAATAATACTTTTGTCAAATAATTGTGGAAAGTATTTTGTGTAAAAAAATAATTATTGAATTAACTTATACAGCACTTGCTTGAAACAATATAGGAAATCGTCAAATTTGATTTCATTGTTCCACAAGATAGCTTTGCGTAATAATTCCCCTTTTCATCCCTAAAATTTAATAAAATTTAATAATTTGGTTTTTTAATAAAATTTAATAATTTGGCTCCCAGGTTGCCTGGAAGAGATCACTTCTAAGTGATAAGGCCGCCTAATAAACTATACTGTTTTTTTTTTGTTCTGTATATTAGCAATAAGTTTTCTATGTATAGTTTTATTGAAGAGTAAATAAATAAATAAATAAATAAAATGTAGATGTAGCATGAGAGGTTTACGTAAGTATCGTATATTTAAAAAAATAATTTTACATATTTGTCAACTATCATATAATTTCGGGTTCTACTTCAATAAAACAACACTTCCATAAATTTCTTTTAATAATTAAGCTACTTTACAATTCTTTGGTTATTCATATAAACTACACTATACACTAATTCCTAGATATATAATGAATTTTCAGTGAACTTACATACTTGATAAAATTTTCCTTTTAGCGACTATTGATATGCAGAGCTTTTAAAGTCTTAAAATTATTTTTCGCGTGCTTTTCTTATACGCATATATTGTAGTAGTACAATTTACAAGTGGATGATATTTAATTATTCGTATAATCAATAAGTTTTAGTTATTTTAAAATGTTATATATGATTAACTAGCTCTTTCTTTATACAATTAATTGTATTTAAGAAATATCAATGATATAGATAATATATAATAGGTATGTAGTTCCACCAAAAACTCAAGGTATTATATTGCATTTCCTAAATTTATCAATGGCATTCCTAGACTAGATTATCTCTGAATATACAACGTTACACATATCTTATTACCATTATTTACGTAGTCAACCGATCCGTACGTTCTTTGAGGGAAATTGCAGAAAAGCAGAGAGTAAAAGCTAATATTGTATTATCCAAGGAAACAAGTCGACAAGACTGCATTTCATAATTAGATCCGATGCACAAAGCTGTTATCTCCAGACCGCTGAAAATTTATTTTCTCTACAAACAAAACTTATTTAATTACATTATGAAACCTGTGGATTGCACGCAAAAAGTATACAATGAGTCTTAACAGCATTATTTCTTTTACATAATTATAGCTTATTACAAATGAACTTGTAATTTATATTTTTGTATCCAAATATCATTTTAATTATTATAAGGTATTAATATGTACTTCTTTTCATAAGAGCAAATTATTCATTTAACAAACAGCACGTTTACAGTATTATTTCTTACAATGAACCTTATATATGACACGATTACAGAATTTCAGTGCTTTTGAACTGGGATCTCTCGATGATCCCAGTCAACGCTACTAGGTACTATGTACATACATAAAGGAAACATTCAAAAATACTAAGATTCTATTTCTTGGACTTTAGGTTATCTATACAAAAAAACATACTAATTTTATATTTAATTACCTGCGAAAAAAAGAAGAATACGATCCCGTGAATCATCCTCAACCCCCAATCCGATTTACCTAATTATTTAATCGAAGTGCTTCACATAAACGATATTAAAATAACATTAAACCTTTTACAATGGGGAAACATGTCCATTTTACTATTATTTCATTACGGAAAATTCAATAAAACCATTTCGCTGAGGCTTATTTGTGTCATTGAAAGCAAATTCAACGTTACAGAGACATTTTAATTTACTCTCTCCATTCACATAACATAATCAATCTCTCTCATTATGCATCGTAGATACTATATTATGTTACATACATATAAATAAATAATACCTATCTATACCTATAATATATTTTTACTAAATAATCTTTGGTACTTCAGGATAATGTTATGGATTACATTTCAAACTCTATTACCGTATCGTAACATAACTAATTATTTTATCCATATTCTGAAAATTAAGCTATAACTCTCAACCACCCAAAACCCAATTACTCTATTAATTACACAAATACATACGCTATATAATCTAAATACCTCAATCGTGCGAATCTACAAAGTTTATCTTCCAAAATCATTACCATGTAGCCACGTATCAAAGTGGAGGAAACTAATTATAACTTTTGTAGCATTAGTTGGCCGGTTCGCTGTACATTATATTGCTGCCTCTATAAGCATATTCCATGAGCAATCTATTCATTTGTTCGAGGTCTTGCTTGCTGTCTGCCTGCACTTTACTAAGAAGTAAAGCAGACAATGCTTTGTGTAGATCGTGAGCCGACATCTTTGTCTTCAAAACTTCCCCTTTGTTAACGGATGTCGATGGCTCCGGTATCATGCTGAAATTGAACAAACTCAGATATACCACGGCTATGAGATTATACTTGCTTTGTTTATATATTTTATCACGAGGAATAAAGAAACCTCGATGCATTATAATTTGCCAAAAATGAGTAATGAGCCAAAAAGAACAGAATATAACGTTGTTATCAATGACAATAACGATAAATCAAAACTTTTATTCCGTCTAAAAGATTCACAATATTTTAATAAACAATGCAAAAAATCCGATTGCGTTATAAAACCTATAATCAATACCATAATCTGAGTTTACAAAACGTAAAATACGATTAGCAGACTCTAGTATCTAACAAAAAAGATCGCCAGTTCGCAGAAACATGCATTAGCTGTAGTCGACTTGCCGAGTTTCGCAGTAAAACAGAGAGAAAATCTCGCTCAAAATCACATCCTTTTTAAGAGCTATTTACGTCAATAATCAATAAGTGTATTCCTGGAAACACAACTTTCCGATCGGATGTACTGTTACTGGCTGGATTTTCATTTGTTTTTCGTAGTATTTCATCATAACGCTTCCAGGGGATTTCTAGGATAAACCTGTTCGAATGGGTTCATGCGAGTGCTCTATGCATGTGATTTAATTAAGCGAAAATTACATTTACTTGGAATTTTACTCTGTTTTTATTAAATGGCTTTTCAAATGCTCTACTAAGAATTGTGATTATATTTGATAGGTAGAGATTATTGTAATTCATTACATTAGTACAAAAAACGTACTCGACATATTATGATGCTATGAAAAAATAAAGAATAGTTAATATTATAAATTTTGTAGCCATATTTATTGGACAAATAATTCCGATTTTTCTCTAAAGTATCTCTCTCTAAAGTTCCTTTCTATTGGTTTCGACAGGACATGCACCTTTAAGGTACAAGTCCGAGACGGGCCGCAGACCGCAAACTGCAACAGCAAACTGCAAGCGACAACACTTGTTTCTATGAACGTCTATGAATCGATGCGCGTCGCGTCTGCAGGCAGCAGTGTCGCCGCGCTTGGAATCAATTTCATAGATGTTCATAGAAACAAGTGGTGTCGCTTGTAGTTTGCTGTTGCAGTTTGCGGTCTGCGGCCCGTCTCGGACTTGTACCTTTACTTTAGATACATTTATTTTTTATATAAATCAAGTCAAACGGCCTCTAAGACTAAACACGCAAGAACAATATACTTTTGTCTTTCGTACAAGAACTTTCAATGTTACCAATACCTTTAAAACTAAGGCAGCACGGTATAATCTCTGTCTTCCGATTTCAATAGCCGTTCCCTTAGGAACTAAACGCTTCCCGTGATTAAAAGTGACATACCCCGTTCAAGATACCATTTAAATACACCGACTATAGTATAAATATAGCATCACTGATTGGTGTATTGATAGACATGTTCCGAATCAAATGATTAGTGAAAAGAATTAAATTCAATCGTATAATTTAATTATATGTTATGTATGTATTATATTATATATTATGAATAAAAATGAATTTGGGGAAAATTTTAACAAACTGAATTTCTATAGATAAACGTCAGCTCTAGTAGGTACTGGAAACAAAACAATCTTATTTCGCTGAGAAACATTAATTATTAAAAAAATTATTTAATTTGTAAAACGACCGATAAAAGAAAAAATTATTCTCTTTAACCAATCCACAGTCGCATCAGTAATAAATAATATTTTAGTGACATAACTTTTTTAATCAAATATAATTCTCGAATATTTCAACGACATCCAACCGTAAATCAGATTCATAAACCACCACATCATGTCAAAAGAATACGTGACGAATTATAATATGATGTCAATAAATTATCCTCATTGATATCCTCAGATAACGCGTTCTTACAAAATTCAAACCCTCCGTGTATTATGTGAAGATTAATACAATTTGCCAGTTCAAATCAACTACCCTGTCGTCACAATATAACTGATTACGGATCTTTATAGTCGCCAAAATACCATTGTGTGCCATTGTCCGAAATTGCACTTTCTCCGACCAAAAATCATCACAAAAGTTTTGCCTAAAATCTGCTCGTTATTTCGTTCAGTTTTAGCCACGTTATATACAACAGTACATAACATGACTGCAATTACAATTTGTACATAGAAATAGAGCCCGACTGTTAACAAACGAACTCGTTCATATATTTACGTCCATAATGAGTAGTCGCTTAATTATACGTACCGTAAATTGAAATGCGATTTCGAATCAGCACTTTTGTATTTAAAATTCAATTTTCCGTACACGCGACATCCTAACATTCGCAATACGATGTTTTGTACGTCCATTGGACGTAGTTTTATGCAATCACATATTTTATCTGGCTTTTGTGATGCCCGAATCGATAGGGGCTTTAAACTTTGTATTAAAAGCACTTTCATTTACGTCAGCCAATGAGATTACTCTACATTTTTGTCATCGATATACTTTATTATTATAACGAGATGAATTTCAGACATTTTAACCTCTATGCCTTTACTCATACTACAAATAAAATGACAAACATTTTTAAATTTAAGTGTATACCTCATGTTTGAATACTCTTTAGTCTAAGAAAGAAAGAAAAAAAAAGTAAGTATGTATATTATAATAATCAGTTTTACTAATAATTTAAAACTTTATAAATAAGGCGTTAATTATTATATTAAATCATGTCTTTACTCTTATTATTACAGATAAATTTTATAAGAAGTAGTTGTCACCGGTTTCAATCTGATTGTTACTTTTAAATATAGTTAGTAATTATTGTTGAATAGGTACCTACTACTACTACTGTGCCTAGCCTTATCCCAGTTCACTTGGGGTCGGCTATAGGTACATATTTGAGTATAAGTGATAGGGGCTATAAAAATCACATTTTTAATTGATAGAGCATTCAACTCGACATCCTACATCAATCATCTGAATAACCGTCCAATAAATGTAATAACGCCTGCACGTTTTTCCTTTTGAACAAAAAAGAACATATAAAGGCGAAAATTGATTGAAGCATCAACTCTTAAAAGAGTTATAATATTTTCGGCAGCGATTTCCAACGTGAGTTGTTATTGTTTCTATTCGAGCGGAAATGAGTCTTATCGACCTAGTAAATCTGGACTCAGTGAATTGAATTTTTTTATTTAGCTGTACGAGCTATCAATAACTGTTTTTCAGTTTGAAAAATATGGGAATTTTAGACTGTAAACCCGATAAACAAACAACCGTGTATGCGCAAACAGACTGAACGAATACGTAGGTATACTGTATAGATAAATGGACACGGGAATAAAATGGCTCGTCAAACTATAAATAACTTTATACATAATATTATACTAATAAACTATATTATATCATACTAGTAACCAACACCCACAACACAAGCATAACGGGTCACAGACAAATTAACTTCTAGTTGATTTAAATTAATATCTAAAAATATGACAGTTAAAATTGTTAATTCGATCAAAATATTTAAACACATTTATTGATTAACATTATAAATAACATCAGAATAACTAGATATCTAATAACAAACAAATATTGATCCGTTTTAGAATTCTTACGCAAGATTGAGTTAGAAACTCCCAGTTCGGAAGTCAATGAATAACAAGCAAGTTCGTCGAAGAAACCTGCCAACTTATATCCTACGGACACACAAAAGAAAAAAAAATCCCACCTGCTGATATCGCCCCTCGACGTCTTCCGTAAACCTTACAATTGCACCTTATATTACAAAAATACTACTCAAATGCTCTTTCGAGCTATTAATCGCGGAAGAACTGTCGACAAAATGCCAGCGTACGACTAAACTTTCATTCACGGCCCTTTTTAAAATTTAACCATTAAAAATAGGATTCTAATCCTTATCCCGTCGGGTTACAATTCAATGTTAGTTAACAAGGTTTGCATAGGGGTGCATCTGTGCGCCGTCTGGCCGTATTTGTGTGATTTACCCCAACATGTGGTGTGGGGTCCGAATCGTCACGAACGTGCCTCAAAAATGAATGATATCGGATTTTACAACGATAGAGAACGATAAAAAGAGAGAATAATAGCTCGAGAGACGAAAAACTGAAACGGTCCTTTGAAATCCATTATTAATCTATCTACGATACTGTTACTCGCAAGATAACTGCTGTGTTTACATTTGTGAATAAACTTTCTATTCAACGTGAAAAAGTTCTCTATTTCAAACAAACTATTAAGGAACGACAATCTAGGTAAATTTAAACGTAACTTAATTAAGTATGCTATACAGAAATAGATTTGTTTTAATAATGTTAATGTCTGTAAGGCGTAAAATCTTTCTAGTGTTTGATTTTACGCGAGTATTATACATTAGATATTAAAGTCTTTTTAACGTATTTTAAGCGCGATTTATTCATTATATTATTTTCCCGACGTTTCGAACACTTTACAGTTTACAGCGAGCGTGACCACGTGACCACGCTAAAGTAATTCAGAGACCAGAGTAAAGGGTCAAAACTCTAAGCTATGAATGACCCAGTGTGGAGCAGATAGGAGTAACTAGCTATCAGTTATATAGAGCGTATAACGTGCACGGTATTAGACCATCAAACTCAATCACAAGTAAGAAAAGACATAATTGAGATACATAATGCCTTTTAACACAGTTGATTAATATTACATATTTCAAAACTATATGAATTTACGTAAATGCATGTATAAATAAAAATATAGTTTATTATCATCCGGAATAAACCTTACATTGAAAAGATGTTAAAAAGACTCCATCATTCACAACAGAAATGGGAAATATGATACCTATTCAAAAAATTTACGTATATCCGAAATAAAAGATTAACATGAAACTACGATGAACTGTGAATTTTCAATTTCCGATAACAAACAAATAACTTAAATATCTGATGCGAAATATGAATCCAGAGCGTTATTCATTTTGTTATTCGGAAACATAATATTTGTTGTTTATTAAACCGAACATTTTTGCCGGTGGCTATTCATTTTACACAATATGTAAACATAAAATTGTATATCACACCTAATAGTGGTAGTCAAAATATCTTGTCCTAAATGTCCGGATTTACAATATAAAGACAATATTATACAATTAATCATTCCTAGTAGCGGTGCAATCTTACTCTAAAAGACCACAGTCTCAACCTTGTGGTTTCTTCACAAAATCCCTTGCTAATCCTAAATCCCTTTTAAGCTAACATCTTTTGTGAGAATGGTAAAGGGTTGCATGACGAATGGTGCGCGTGACACCAAATTTAATTCATGTATTCTGTGTAAGACCAACTTGAGGTTGATAGTTTTGCGTTATATTAAAATCATATTACGATTTAAAGAAAAAATATTTCAGAGATGCTGGAGAATTGAAGTTCGCTTTGAGAACCACTCAATATTAATGAAAATCGTGGCAATAACGAACACATCTAAATAAGAATTATCAAAATCGGTCAAGCCATTCGCGCCTGATGCAGTGGCCAAGGGAAATATGGATTCATTTTACATAGAGATTATGACGTAGCATACATTATAAAATTTTGAAAATAAATACAAATTAAAACATAAATTTAAAAAAGTCCCAGTAGTGGGGACATAAGAGGCTGATGATGATGATTATAATCAGCATCATCATCATCATCATCATCAGATACATTAGAAAATCACACTCTTTTGAAATCATTGATAAGTCAACTCAAAAGATAAAATTTCTCTATTTTTTTTTGTCACCTTGGACCGAAGACACAAAAGGATAGAACGATTGATAATAATAAACGAGCCCCGTGATTGCAATTATATCACTCTTTATAAATAAACATTATTAATGCTCTGTGACCATGTTTATTTATAATTCTCTTTTAAATGAAGTACCTCTCTATATTAATTTAAACTCTATAGAAAGAGTAAATGCTCAAATATTATGAAAAATATTTCTTTAAAATTCTTTACATAAAATGAAAAGCAGTATTTACTCTCAAGTAATAAATATAAAGTACTATTACTTTGAATGCGTTCTTTGAAAGCCGAGGAATTTAATTTAAATGTATTTCGTTCAGGTCTATTACTATTCCTTATATAATATAACGTTGTTTTATAGCTGGTGAAAGCGGTTTTGTGTACCGAATAATAAAATGAATTCACATATTGTAAAGCAAACACAAAAGGTTTTATACCGTGCCTTTGTTCATCACATGATCACTTACAACTATACAAGAATTTGTCATGTCAATAAAATCTGATTTCTTTTTCCGAAAGTACCTACTTTTGTCTAGTATATTTTTTCACGTCTCAATTTATAAATTCATGCAAAAACTTATTTTGTTTTTTAATAAATTATTTGAATAATAAATATAAGCCAATTGCACAATCGTAAAGAGCTCCATAAATCGTTCCAAAGAATTGATGTGCATAAATAACTATTCTAGTCTTGTTGAAAATGATGATGAAAGAATTTCAAAACCAACATTTATTTAGAACCTGACGAATATTTAACAGATTTTAATCGTGACTTATTTACTGTATAAAGTATTGTCTTACGTTAATTCAAACACAAGTAAATACATTTTTTAACTATTAAAGATAATAATCATTGAAGATAAAATACTTCAGGTTCCATACAAATTGAAAAAACAAACAAACAAACAAATATGTAGACAAAACTAAAACTATTCGCAGAAAGTGAGTGCATCGTTATTTATTAATAAATAGTGTAATTCATGTCATAATTCTTATCAAAGGGTTCAAGACCGCACATAGTACGTTCGCAACACATCAGTAAGCGATCTGCGTGTGCGCAGGCCTGTGGTTGCGATTCATAGCGGAAAATTCGTGACTGGAAAAATAATGAGTTAAATAAACACGAACCGTTTCATTGTGGTGTTGTAAAATGTGATAATTCGACAAATGTTGCTAAATCCGTGATATTTTAGAATTTACTATGGATTGTTTGCATGTGGTAAGAAAAATTTTAATACTTACTAATATGGCAAAAATGTTTTAGCACGATTATTTATGATGTTTAAAAGACATGTACTCTTTAGTCTTAAAAAATAACAGCATAAAAGTTTAATAATAGCGGCAAAACATAGAGCACATTAAAATAATCGTTTGCGTAAGCTATCCACAAAGTGAGCCCTTAAAAAAGTACTATTGTCATCATCCTGAGGGAAGAACCCTTCACAATTTAGTACAATTCTATTTGCCTTTCGTATTTTAAGGGGACTGTACGTACAATAATATCGTTTGACATACATTTCTAGTAGTCCTACTCCATTATTACATTTTGAGAATGATCACATTTTATTTTTTGTTCCCTAACAAACTTTTTGATCACTGGTGAATTCTATCTATTATTTGCCAAATAACAAACAAAACCGAGTTTTTATTTCCAACTACATTCCAGATGTTTCTTACAAGTCATGAATACGATCTTATTCAATATTTAATTTTGTCATATATACAACAAATGCAATTGCATTGTAAACTTTCTTGGTTCTCTACAATTTGTTTGATAACCGAATCTACTAGAAGATATTTTAAACGTATGAAGACCGTATCAAAACAATACCTATTGCTTAATCTTTATATTACTATACATAAACTAATCTCTGTCATAAATTGCATTATTACATCACATTTATCAAATTGGGAATCATTTTTGAAATAACTTGGATGTTGTCAAGATGAGTCTACTCAAAAAGCAAATATAAAGTGGAAATCTCAATAGAAGTCTGGTTCAACATTAAACGAGTCTTACAACTTCTGAGCTAGTTTGGCACTAACCAGCATTATCATATATCACGTTACATCGGTTAAAATAACTTACATCTGACGTAAAAGAAAGTAAACACCCAAGGTCTTTCTAATGATATGGACGTTTTTTATGTTATTCGTCGTTTCTTAATTATCTTTTTTCGCTGTTATGTTAGAATTTTCAACATCATGATATACTGTTTATCTTTCTTTTCAATTAATTATTTATTATCTACTAGCTTTCGTTCCGCGGCTTCGTCCCCATAGTAGAGGGATACCTATCACGGTCAAAACGTACCCTATGACCATTGTAACCTCCATACTATCATCAGACATAAATATCATATAATAAAGACAATGCAATGTGAAAGAAAGACTACTAAACAACACTAACTTAAGAATGTATAATACCTATAGCTATAATATTTAAAACGTAAACGAACGCATTACTAATTCCGGCTTTACTTTTTTCAGATCAACAAATAAATACATTAAAATGTGGACATATTCGAGCGTGGACATCCCCGGGCAGCGGGTGACACGGACTGACAGAATAAGGATTTACATCTCGGAATGTGTAGTGTGTTTCTGCATTCTATTTTTTATAGTGTGCGTTGGCCTGTTGCTGTATTTATTCTTCCATTTATATAGTTCTCTATCGAATGCCCGAAAGGCTGTCGAAACTATGATAGAAAGTTGAGGTATACGGCGCTGCCAATATGAACAAAAAATAGCTGTCCGTATTCTATGTAGTAAACTATAGGTACGCAATTATCATTGTTAGTATTGACCAATTAATTAATTCAACTTGGTAATAGCCTGTCTCGATGCTGTGATAATGTCTTATTACTATTAATCATAATTATCTTCTTTTTTTTGTCACAATGAAAATAAATTTTCCTATGCAGCTATGAAGCTTGGAAAACGGTATGTCGAATATTTTAATAAAAGAACAAGAGGCTCTATATTGTTCTTTTAAAATACAACTCATTTAAAATTAAATATCGTAATTTTTTCGTAAGACAATAAAAAACATTTAGGTGAATTTGATAATGTAATCGAGGTAATTACTGCATTTACAATTGGTTTCGATACTAAATTTATGACGATTTAAAGTATATTATGAACATGAAATAAGTTTATAAATAGCTAGAAGTGTGATGTTAAAAATATAATGATGAATTTAATGACGTCAACTTAAACAAAAATTTTCTTAATTCATTAATTTAACAATATGCCAGAATATATAAGAACTAAGATAGAATAAAAGAAAAACGTTTGAACATAATAAATTATATCATGGCATTGTTTTCGCGTCATATTGGTAGCGCCTTATAAAAGCAGAGTACTAATTCTATTCTAAAATATTTGATAAGATATTAATAGTTCTTTTCCTGTATATTCTAGTTAACGTACTGTTACAGTTGTTTATTTTGTTCATTAACGAGTTTTATACTTTTCATGTTACGTAATCATCGTACCTGTTTAGTTGTATGTGTTTTAGTTTATAACTTTAGAACGTATCATTTCATAGCGAAGTATTATTATATTTAACAGTTTTAAATGTAAATAATCCCAGGAATCATTTCACCATAATGTACCGAATTGTAAACATAAACAGAATAAAACTTCGAATATTTCACATTGGTTTAATATTTGATTCAGTGGATGTTTCAGTTATTAAGTTCCATGCTTCATATCAAAATGCAACATTTAATTAAAACCTGAATTTTATGAAAAGCATTACATTACGCTGAATACTCGTATGTATGTGTGTTTGCGGATTTAATTAATTGACAAGGTTGTACACACAATATTGAACGGCAGATTAGTCAACGTGAACAAAGATAGTTTACTGCGTGAGCAAATTGTATATTGTGTTTTTATATTAATAAAATGCATAATAAATGGTAGTTCCTGAACTTTACTTAATATAGGTATTAACTTAAGTCGATTAGATGTATATACATATGGTATTTTTGTTAATAATTAAATAGATACTTTACATGTATTTCTGTGTTTAATTTTCCCTTTTATAGTTTACACAAGACATAAGATATGACGATTTTTAAAACAACCTGCTAATTATGATCATGGACTGCTTACCACAGAAATAAAAAATAAAACATACAAAAAAACATAAAAAAACGTACAAAAAACAAACAACAAACATAAAAAATATGTAAAGCATTATTCCTGAAGCCTATTTTTTAACTCTCTAATCTCTATGTGCTAAGAAATCGTTAATTAGTAAGCTCAGCATGTTTAAATAGATACTATCTGTATATGCCCATGAGTCCTAACTACCAAACGAATGCACTTAGGTAATGTTAATTGCAGTTTTGTTAATCGAAAATTATACACGGGTCACTCACTTTGCGCGCAAACATTCGTACAAAGTACAAATGTTTGCGCTCACATATGGAAAAAGTTGCAAATGTCGTCCTTCACATGTGGATTTGCGAATTCGTGCGAATGTGAGTGACCCGATTTATGCGTTCAGATGACTCTTATAGCTACATATCGATGATATGAGATCAATCATACTGGAACTAATGCCGAATATTTTATTATTTAGTAGCAATATCTAGAAGTATTTGTATTAAAAATTACATATGTATCAATGAAAAACAAATGAAAGTATGTTTAACAAATTTTATTACTTTGTTTAATTTATTCGCTAAGATTTGAATGCCCGATGTACTTTCAACTTTAACGATGTAATTTGTATAGAAAACATTTAAATGTCGTTTTATTTCACCGACCGTGATCAAGATACAGTATCGGCAAACGTTTGTATTATCTAATGTCAATAAATGATTATCTCGACAGTCATAAATAAAAGGAAACAAAACGTCGTAAACAGATTATACTGGAACGATTGTAAAAACGACAAAATGAAGATGTTAACTTATAACAATGTATTAGTAAGTTAATAAATTTATTTTAGTCACGATTCCCGTTAATTCAGAAAATATTATATAGATAATTATGTTTTAAATAATTCGTAGTGCGATATCTTTCAGGTATTAGAAGATTAAAGTCACATCTTGTCAATTTAAATCCTTTATCTTTATGTAAGCTTAAAAATCCGAAAGTGTCAAAGATAGTGTTTGATAATATTGTAATAAAGATATTATAATAAAGTTTAAACTTAAACTATTCCAATAAAAAAGATGCATTATTATTGGTATTAATAAACTAATATTTGTTTATAATTGTTATATCTTAAATCTATAACAATCGATCATTGTAGATACAATCACAAAGGTAAATGAACTCTACTTTTGCACTTGAAAATTAATGTTTAACCTATCTTTAATCTAGATTTAATATTGTAAACATACTAGTAAAGCACCCAGGTTGCGAATGGTTCAAATAATATTATATAATTATACCTCATTCAATACACCCGCGGGAAATCGAGACATAGTCATAGTTACACATATAAAGTATATAATACTAGCTTTCCGCCCACGGCATCGCCCGCGCAGTCTAAGAAAAACCCGCATAGTTCCCGTTCCCGTGGGATTTCCGGGATAAAACCTATCCTATGTCCTTTCTCGGGTATCAAATTATCTCTATACCAAATTTCATGAAAATTGTTTCAGTAGTTTAGGCGTGATTGAGTAACAGACAGACAGACAGAGTTACTTTCGCATTTATAATATTAGTATGGATATAATATAAATACCAGTCTAATGAATCCGTCGAAGTCGTGCTTATAGACACGGTAAAGAGAAGTTCATCTATCCACGAATTCAACACAATATTTATGTGTTTATATTAGATAGTTCATCCAGACAATAAAACATACATTCAAATATTACAGAGTGTAGAGCAATTTCTAACAATTGAATGAAGTATGATTGATGATCAATTCATTTGATAAATCAATGACATTATCCCGTAATTATTCAGCTCTTGTTTTGCGACAATATGTCGCTACAAAATCTTGTCCTTAGTGTATCAATTAGGACATCCGTTAAAATTGGCATACGCTGAACCAACATCAGATATAATATATTTAATTTCACTTTATTAAAACCTAGCCATATAATTTCAATAAAACTGATATACAACCAATATGAATATGCAAACGAAAACCATCGATATAGCGGCCATATATTGATGTCAATACATTGCGTATGCAGTATTTTTTCATCAATGTTTGAACTACGCAGAACGGTGTAGGCAAAACGTGTCGCGAATTTTATAGAACGCATTTTAAACGAGCTCCAAAATAATTCTCGAACAAATATGGCACAGCTTTTGTGAATTTCTGACGGGCTCAGTACAAAACCACTGGTATAATATTATAATGTTTATAGCGACGCGGACACTACAAAATTTTGGGCGCGGAAAGTACCACACGCGGTAGTTTGTGTCATTGATAATACAGAGTGAGTTCGTAACCTGCGTTCAATTTACCGCGTTTGTAACAAATTTTTATGTATCTAGATTTATTTACTCTATGTTATTAATATAAGATATAGATACGGTTTCAGTCCTTTTAATCGCCAGGGTACCATCATCTTACACGGAAGAAGGTTTACACATTACATATTGGATACTTACGTTAGAAAATGATACGTTGCATTTATATTGCAGGTAAAGCGTTAAATATTTAAAATATATTTAGGAAATTTATAAAAAAAAGATATGATGAAACGCATTTTTATATATTACATTCATGTTAATTGCAAAATATTACATTGACAGTTTTTTTACAATTAACATTACAAAGATACTTTTTATTCTCAGCGTCTGAATCTCAACAGACACTCTACAAAAGAAAAATATTGTACACTTCACAAGATTGCGAATACAAAAGTCTACTTTAATTCTCCAATCTTGCGTATTATCTAAGTTTAATTATCTTATATACAAAATTATACAATCTAGAAATGAATACAACTTAATTGTTAATAATATTAGCGACGCGTGGAAAACATGTTACTCAGCAACTGTATGTTTATTTCCAACAATATAACTTTAATTACACACTTATTATAAATGTAACTCGGCTTTTATGACTTAAATTGTAGTATCAGTGATACACGTGTTTCTTGATTTATTCATACGTATATTTTGTTTTTAACTTTCCTCATAAAATTATAGAAGAATATATTTTAAGCTATTGCATAGCTTCTATATTAACGAGGCGATAGCTTTCTGTATTATCGAGGTAATCTTTGGTTTAAGCTGAAATGCTTTTTAGGTTGGATAGTCTATTCATCGTGGCAAGCTATGTAACATCACGCTGTGGTCCATGCAATCGATACGTAGAGATCAATGGAAAATGTTGAGAAATGGGAAAAAATATTCGTTTTCAGAGTAGACAACTTTGTTTGGGTCAGCATCCATACTAATATTATAAATGCGAAAGTAACTCTGTCTGTCTGTCTGTTACTCAATCACACCTTAACTACTGGAAATTTGGTATAGAGATATTTTGATACCCGAGAAAGGACATAGGCTACTTTTTACCCCGGGAAATAGGATAGGTTTTATCCCGGAAATCCCACAGGAACGTGAAAGGGGGAAAGCTAATATGTATTATGATAAACATTATAATAACTTGTTACTAAAAAAAATGTTACTACAAAAAAAAATGTTTGATGCGTGTGTGATGAGAAATGTCTTATTGCTGTTAAAAGATTTATTTTTCATTTAAATAGTACCTAAGTACGTACATGTGAGTGGTGTGTGAATAAAAGTAATTATAAATAATCTTCTATACATATAATAAAAATATTCATTTTTCGCTAACTGTGTTGGCAAAACTCCAGAACGGCTAAACCGATTTCGTTAATTATTTTTTTATAATATTCCTTGAAGTACGAGAATGGTTCTTAGAGAGAGAACGTAAACATGTACCGGGACCGCTAGTTTTATATGTTTTTACAAAATATTAAAATGAAATTAAAAAGTAATGAAATGTTTTCATTACTTTTTAATTTCATTTTAATATTAATAATGTATAATATTCAATGAAATGTTCATTCTTTATTTCGTAACATGGTATGTGTGTTCTTCAATTCTCTTGGATACATATTATGCATTATATAGACTCCGGCAAGATAATATTGTGAGGTCAAATAGTTGACTGCTGAGTAAGGCATACATCAATTAATTATGACTGTCCTCAGACGTGAGTTCTCTAACTTATGATTAGGAAGATAATATATGCCTTAATCTTATATAGTATAGAATTGGTAATAAATAGATATATAGTTCCTGGATATTTCAAAACGCTACCTGACCAATTTTGGTAGTATGGAAAATTAACAAGTGATCATACGTTTTTAAAACACAATAACTGACCTACGTAATTTTGTCGGTTCCAAAGAGGTTTTATTTACTTTTTTGGAAACAGTTTTTATTGATGCTCGGCTTTTAATCGTAGCGTGATGTAATAAATCCTTCCTCGATGACTGGAGTATCCATCGCAAATCATTTTCCAATTCAAACCAATAGTTCCGGAGATTAGCTCGTTTAACCAAATAATAAAACAATCTTGTCATATTAAAATTCTATCTACCTATAATTTAAATTCTAAAAGTTATATAGGGTGTATGTTTGTTTGTTACTCTTTCACGAAAAATCTACTAAACGGATTTGGATGTTTTGTAATACAAATTGTACAACAGAATAACACATTGGCTATCATGGACTGTGGTTGATTTTGTCAGCAGGTGAAACCACGCAGAAGAGCTAGTATAATAATAGAATAGATAACAGTATCTAAGCATATAGATAACTGAAACTTCCAGACGTTAGAAAAACATCGCTCAATACACAATAGTTTTCAAGAAGTAAATTTTCAACACAGCCTCTAGCGCTTCAGACATACTTATAGGTAAGTGGGAGGAAGTGGGTCATACAGTCTACACTATCTTAGATCAATCTTTTTTTATTAGTCTCCACCAAGATAGGTATTTAACCGCTAGATATGAAAACTATGACCTCACGCTGATTGAATTTAAGCTCAACTCATAGCAAAAAATATGAATTCATTTGTTTTTTAAGATAAACTAGCTCTTCCCGCTTTGTCTTAAACCTTATAAATTATATACTAAAACATTTCTCTTGAATCACTCTATCTATTAAAAAAGCTTCATCAAAATCATATCATACAATACATAGCGACATAGAGACAGAGAGAGCGACTTTGTTTTATACTATGTAGTGATAGTATTGATATGGAAGCGCTTGTCCAGGATCTCGCCAGTTGGTAAGCTAAGATGACATTTAAGATGACAAACGCTTCCCTAGAAGGTCACTCTTTTCTTGAAGCCCCCAAGCTTCCATAGAAAGTCGTATTGTACTTGTCTGTAGAATACATGAAGCATAATCTTCGCGGTATATTGCTATTGATTCTATTAAACTTGGTGTTTGCACAAACTCAAAGTTTACACAACTAAAGTTTGAGCAAGTCCAAGCACACTATAATATAGAACTCCTTAGCGTTCTATCACATTTAAACTACCCATATTACCTCTAACTACTAACACAAATGATTTTGACCGACTTTAAACAACGGAAGATGTTGTAAAGATGTTAAAATATTTAGTTTTACTTTCTTCTTTCAAATTTGATTTGATTTGATAATGTTTTCTTTAACCAAACGTTGTACAATAACGAAGTACAAATAATAAGTATGTAGGTAAAAAACATTTACTTGCAATAACAGTTTTTCACACTCGATTGGAAATGTGAAAAATATGACGCCGATATCAACCTATTGTTACGTCGCCTCTACAATTTCTTTTAAATCATTGTTTATCATGAAATATAATCAAAATATTTTAATTAAAAACCTTTAAATAGTATATTATGTTATATACTATTTGTACAAATAAATGGGAAAATTTATAGAGATAATTTTGATATTATTTGCTCACTCGAGGAAAATCAACTTAACAACAAGAAAATAGCGTAGGTAGGACTTACAGGATATTTATGATTTGGCTTATAATCAATACTTATCAACGAACTAATCTATACATATAATAAAATCGTAGGAAAGTCAAAACTGTACATTGAATATTTTTTTAAAAGAATACATAATCCATGATCTATAATCGATATAGAAGCCAAAAACATAGTTTTTAGAATTTTTGTCTGTTTGTCTGTTTGTCGGTTTGTCTGTTTGTCTGTTTGTCTGTATATTTGTCCGAGCTAATCTCGAAAAGTACCGCATAGATTGACTTCAAATTTTGCATGAATATTACTAACCGGTCGGGTGAGGCTTTTAAATATACACATTATCATGCTATCACCTCCGGGGGAGGAGCTGTGAACCTTTATTTTTCTAACGTATTCCGTGTATTACACAGCGTACAATCTAAAGACTCATGTTTAAATGTTGTTTTTGGGTAAGCCACGCTATTATCTAGCTTTACACTATAAAAACTACGTCATTTACGTAATTTTGGCAGAGAAACAGTTTAATGAATCTTAGTAGTATAAAGACAAATTTGAAACAGCGCCATCTATGAGACTTCATTAAAATCAAATCAATTTACATGTTTAACGCTTCTTGCAAATTTATAATTAAAAATTAAATAATATGATGTTGGTGGGGTTTTTAATTGTACTTATTTATTTAACTTTTTAACCCATGTCTTCCCAGAGTCCACTTCAGGTGCTTATATTTTATGTGAATATACTAAATAAAATTTTACAAGTGAGGGTAGATGTTTATTATTTGATGTCAAACAAGACACTATTAACAGTTAATTGTGACATTTAAAAAAATCCTTCTTGCGTTCCCACAAAAGGTAAGTTGTAGCTTTTATATTTATTCTTTATTAGTTAATTATATAGTTAGACTCATGTTTTTAATTAGAATTGAAGTTACGACAAAATAAGAAAATGATGAAATTTTATTTTTATGTATAACTTTTACAAGACTATATTAAACGCCCAAAGAAGGTCACTTTAGTTCTTGATAGAATTTTATTTGTTAGTAGCTTTTTAATAAAATTAGGTAAAGTAATCTTTTCATTTTTTTTATTTACAGATTCAATGTTCATAAAAATTAACGATTTGCATGAGGATGTAGTAGAAATAAGTATCCTGGCGCGTGGTCAATTGTTGACTAAAGTTAATTTCCAACGTATGGTACAATCATTGGAAGAATCTTGGGTAATTTTAGAGGATATTTTTCGGGAATGAGAAAAGGGGCAGCCAACCACGTATCAGCGTGCGTGCGTGAGAATCTACCTACGTTTTAGTACCAAAAAAAATGTTATTTTGAAACGTAAATATTGCACTCATAACTACTGTACAAGTATGATTTTTAATCGTGCTTTACTGTCATCTGATTGTTTTATTATCGTTATGGCTATCGCGGTACAGATCGTACTGGGATCAGAGTACATATTATTTATCAATTGGTGTGGTAATATACGTACCACACCAAGTAAAATATTTACAATCATACCAAATGGATTAACACGGTATGTACATAAGGCGGTCTTATCGCTTACTAGCGATCTCTTGGAAGAGATGAGAGCCTGGAGGCTGCCCAAGGTAAGAGATAAAGAATTATACTCATGATCCAGCAATTTTCAACCGAAAAAGAAGTTTTTCTGTAATTGGTAGTTGTTTCATTTATTTATTTTAAATACCTAATTTTACTTTTATATTTGCCCATTTGCATTACATTCAGCTTCCATAAAACTTATAAAAATTTTATGTTTATTTCTGTCTAATATAAATACTCTTTTTTGGATATAAATAACAAAAACAACTTTTTTATTAAAATTTAGTACCTTGGGAAGATATTATCTATGTGTTAATAGAACAATACATAAAGGAAATTATGTTACGATTTTATACAATGAAAATATGTAAAAAAATATTAGCAGGTGTAATTATTAAATTGATCCCGAACCCAAAACTGTAGTTAATTTTTTTTGTCATTTAGTGTTTAATTCATGTCAATTGGTTCATTAATAAAAAAAATTATGATCATTTAAATAATCACGGCGAACATTTGCTAAGGCATTCATGTACAAGGTGTAATCGTTCAGTGTGCACAGGCGATTTTTTTTTTGTAAGTATTACAGATAACAAAAAACTTTAAACTGATATCGAAAGTACTTAACCTAATAATGGCCGTAATCATTTTTTTTAAATAAATCGAGAAATATAAAAAAAATATCTTTAAACCCTCCCATACATTAAGTACATAATATGAAATATGAATATCCCATATACATTTAATATGAAAGATTTTAGCTTTCTTTTTCTTTTTTTGGTTGTCTGCTTTAATTACTTCGCAAATTTGAAGTGGCATTTTCCACGCTTTTTCCGGACATTTTCACGCATTTTCCGGATATTTTCCGGGCATTTTCCGGGCAATTCCTCACGCATTTTCCGGGGATTTTCCAGGCATTTTCCACGCCTTTTCCGGACCATTTCACGCATTTTCCGGATATTTTCCAGATATTTTCCAGGCATTTCCCAGGCATTTTCCTGACATTTCCCTGACATTTTCCGGAGATTATCCAGGCATTTTCCACGCTTTTCCGGACATTTTCACGCGTTTTCCAGATATTTTCCGGGAATTTTCTGGGTAATTCCCAGGAAATTTCAGGGGATTTTCCAGGCATTTTGCACGCTTTTTCCGGATATTTTCCAGATATTTCCCAGGCATTTCCCAAGCATTTTCCGGACATTCCCTGACATTTTTCCGGGGATTTCCAGGCATTTTCCACGCTTTTTCCGGACATTTTCACGCATTTTCCGGATATTTTCTAGATATTTTCCAGGCATTTTCCAGGCATTTTCTGAACATTTCCCTGACATTTTCCGGAGATTTTCCAGGCATTTTCCACGCTTTTTCCGGACATTTTCACGCATTTTCCGGGGTTTTTCCTGACATTTTCCGGGAATGTTCCAGGCATTTTCCACGCCTTTTCCGGACATTTTCACGCATTTTTTTAATATTTTCCGGGCATCTCTCAGGCATTTTCCGGAGATTTTCCAGGCATTTTCCACGCTTTTTCCGGATATTTTCCAAACATTTCCCTGGCATTTTCCGGAGATTTTTCAGGCATATTCCACGCTTTTCCCGAACATTTTCACGCATTTTCCGGATATTTTCCGGGTATTTCCCGGACATTTTCACACATTTTCCGGGGGATTTTCCAGATATTTTACAGGCATTTTCCGGATATCCCCGGAAAATGGCCCGGATTTCCGGAAAGTACGTAAGTTTTTTAGCTTAGATTAGTAATAAATTCTATTGACAATTCTATGAATTTTTTATGGTAGTACGTGTTTACTAAATAATTGTATGTAAAGTAGTAACTACTATGCAGTCGCTATTCCACGCGGACGAAGTCGCGGGCACAGCTAGTTCTTAATAATGATTATTATTTAAGTTGACCTTTTGTTTAGATTAATTTTTGCGTTTCTATGGGCAAATAAATACCTAGGTACTGATAATACAAACGAGTAGTAAGGCTAAAGAGGTTTGTATCCAAAGAGTTCCTTCTCTCAATTAAATTCTTAAGGATCCCTAGTATTATCAAACATATTTCAACGTTCTTAATAAACTTATTTAAGAGCACTTACGAAAAATATATATTTAAAGCTTATATGAATAAATTTTCCAATTAAAATTGAATTAATTTGCGTATTTTATATCAAAGGGTTTCACTGTAGCGTGAATACGACTTAATGAACTTGTAATAAAATGTTGAATATTTTGCACGAAAAACGATACGCGTTTATTTATTAAATATTAATACAATTAATGAAGTACTTATTAACCAGCGTATTTAGTTGATAATGCAATAAACATATTGGGTTTTAGGTTTCGTAGACTATAGCTGAATTAGTCAATATAGACACTGCAACTTGAAATTACTACCCAATTATTACCATTACCATTAAATAAGCATAGTAATATAATGTAAAGCTAAAGCGATAATACAGTGTTGTATAGAATCTTGAAGAACATGTTAAGCAAGTATCATAATATTGTATTCTGACGACAAAACTTCTGCAATTTGAAGTACCTAGGTGTAAAGTGAAACGCCCATCCAAGTCTTTGATTCTACTAACCAAGTACGTAAGTATAAAATAAAACATATAAAAAGTATGCCTTAGCTCACAGGTAAGTTAATTGTAATAAAGTAATAACGTTATTACATAATATGGAAAAGGACGATATTTTCCGTTCGTTATCTTGAGACGCTCTATTTACTCTCCATTATCATCAGCGTCTAATTATTACCTCATTTTATTTTAATAAGTCGTCAACAGACTCATTAAATATTACAATATTTAACTATTCCATCTCTCATCAAAAATGTTTTTATTTATGGAGAAAGAAAGTATGAATATAATAGGACAAATTTCGCAGTAGCATATTAACCTTTAAAATAAGTCCTTCGAAATTCTAGCAATTAATAATGTTATATGTAATTTTTCATCCATATAGAAACACAGGATACCAACAAACTCTACCAAAAATATCGTATCTTTTCCTTCCTACAGGCAACTATCATTACACATTATTTAGAACCCAGAGAATATTTCAGATAAAGAACGGTCAGGGAAATTAGATTCCAACCTCCGCAAGTCGGTAAGAAACGATAACACGCCTAATTATGCTACCATTTCAACACCGACCATGAGGGGAGCAGTAATTCGCTTCGTCCGATAGTAACCTGATTTGTATCGATCCATGGTTGCATTTCCAGTAATATTTTGCTAGATTTTAGAAAAACCTTCGGGTGTAGTGTGGGTTTACACGTGCTAAATAGTTAGGGATGTTAGACCTACTACAATTTAGTGAATTATTACTTCTTCTAAGTACAATAGTACTGTGATAAAACGATTATATGAAGCTTTTCGTTACGATTAAAAAGGTTAAAAAAAAAACGAGTAGCCACATTTTTTGTGAATGCATTTTCACATTATAAATTAAAAAATTACAAGTTAAAAAGCATAAAATTGATTTTTATTTTATCCCTGTTTGTTCGACTTTCGAAACTAAATTATCGTTTTCGTTTGAACGGTTGCCGATGCTCGTCATTGTTTCGGATTGAGCTCGACGTAAGCCTACCTGAAAAATTCACTTGCATGATGCATAATCCATAAGAGCGCTAGTATACTACAGCGGCAATTAACGGAGCAATATCTTTTTTATAAAAGAAACTAAAAACCGCCATCGAATTGTGAAAATTAAAGCAAATTAAATGACACCAGCTGTCGAATAAATGAAGAATTATCAAAATCGGTTCATCCAGTCAGTCCGTCAAATTTAAGTAAGACGTGATAAAACCTAGAAACAATATAGAAAAATTAGACAGTTGGATTGAGAACCTCCAACTGTATTTTGAAGTCGTTTAAAATAGACGAACAAATATATATTTAACGTCAGTCAAATGCGCAGGTAATCAAATGTAATATCTTTATGATGTGCAGGCAAACATAACGTTATTACGCTGATAGTTAAGCGACCTTCTAAATGGCGTATTTAATTCAGGCGAGCGAACTGAGAGGTAGGTATATAAAATATAAACTTAAACTTTGATGTTAATAATAGAGGTTGTGTTGAAAAACTAGTGACAATTAATACTGACGATTCTTCTGTAACTATATTTTGATCATATAAAATCTTTGTAAGCGAAGAATTTACTTTAAACAAAGAAAATAAGAAATATTTCTTAACGTTTTTCCTAGCGTCTTAAAATTGAAGAGATTCCTTTTAACTTGACACCTAGCCATTTGCAGGTTCTTCTTTCTGCTACGAGTAAATTGCCAATAATTGTGAGTCGAGACTAGAGAAAAATATATTATAGAATGTACGAGAATTTAGAACCTGCATTGAAGTTATTTTTAGTCAGTATAATATTCGCTATACAAGATCATCAATAAATTTTACATGAAATTGATAATAATAGCCAAGGCTGACAGACTACACTATTTAAGATTTTTTATTTAGACTATTACATTATAACAGAGTACCTACTACATAATAATTTATTTTCTTTTTTCATAGGACTACAGAGAGAGCAGCCTCGCGAAGCATTTTCCGCGGTCTGTGTCAACGTGCCTCGGCCGAAGAAAACAACATTTTCATGTTAAACTGTAAGATTTATAAGTACTATATTTCACTGAAGAGGATTTCAATTAAAATTACCTACGCATGTATCGAGATCGATCGATCTTCTTTAAAGGAAAATACCTTAAGATCGCTTATTTTCTCGGATAATTCTAATTATATCTCATCTTCTTATCAACATGAAAAGTAAGTAGGTATCCAATTAGAACAACACGATACCTACAAATCTAATACAGTAACTTATGTCTAACTGTGTGTACCATAATTGTATTTAAGTCCTCAACTGAAGCAAGATAGACGTAAGACAGTACAGAATCTTAGATATGTATACCTAGACTGCTCTAAGCTCACGCTTAGGTAGAAATTGTCCCGTCAGGCGTAATTCGGTCGATGTTGTCAAGGAGATATCGCCTCTGCATGATGTATATGTCTTATTTTGCTTAATGTACAACGCCCCAGCTTAGACATACGGGAAACTTATAATGATTTAACTCAAAGAATGTTTATTATAGTTTAACTTATAATGATGTATGTAATTTGAGTTGCAAAAGGTAAACATATATGTGAAGGTAAATAAGGATAAATATTTGCAGAATATACAATATCACATGAATCACTTATACATATTAAATCTACATAATAAAGGACACATAATATAATTCATGATTGGAACCAGCATATTATCCTGGACTTATCTCACAAGCTTTGCTTTAACATCATTTAAATTAGATCAAAACCCGCTGCGGACTTTCAGACATCCCTTTATGCAACTGAAACGTTGCGTTGTGATGAAAGTATTTTATAATATTATAAATCTTTATAGTTCTTAAGTTCTGTTTTTGTTTTCATACTGACATTGACAAGCGCTTATAAAAATATGTAAAAATTACTGTTTCAGATTCCTTCTAAGTTCTTGTGCTCTATGAAATAAAACAATAAATAGACATTTATAATGTGGTGCTCATTTGTTTTTGTAATAAATTATCCTGCTAACGCTATTGTAGGTACCTATTTTCGTTGTTTTATTTCAAGTGAACACGGCCATACAATTTTGTATATATCATAAAGACCATGTTTAAATATGTAAAACATTACGATAGCGAAAAAATGCATATTATGTAGAGTGGAAGAGCTTTACTTAAGAATTTTATCAGAGTCCTTAAGCTCTTCAAGACTTACCTAGTCATTCATTAGTATCACCACAGATAATATAATATAGCTAACTTTGCAATATTTATAATATTTTATAAAAAAAAAATCGTCGATGCCCGTAATGAATACGAACTCTAAATACATCAATACTCATTATCCTGACAAATGCAAAACTCGTAACTGTGTTACGCGCATTTCATTTCAATGTTTGCCACAATATTAATCGCCCACAAGCGACAGGATCTAATAACGTACAGAGGTGTACACAATTATAATGACTGATTTGCAGTTATGAATTTCAAACAGTTACACTACACTAAGTATATATTGAATCTGTTCAGACTTCAAGTAACTAAGCGCTGAATCGGCAAATGTTTACTGTAACATATTCATCTTGGTATTTACCTGGTTAAGTAAACGAATTCAAAGTCTCGAATGAATGTTTGTGGACATGAAAGCGATAGGTTCTACTATGATTATTTATTAGACCAAATATAATTTCTTGTAATAGAAAAAGAGCATGTGTGCTACACGTGTTAAAAGTGAAATTTCTTTGGCAAGATTCATAGATACCAAAATCGTCGCCTTATTTCAGGACGTGATGGTATTGCTATGAAATTTTACTCTCAACGCGTCTAAAGTACCTACCTAGTTTCGCTTCAAAAATGAAAAGGAACTCATGTAAGGAGTTTGTTCAAAGATACGTTATTGGACGAACACCTATTGGTATTGAATCATCATTCAGTATGTAACCATTCACTGAGAGTTGAGACCCAAAAGCAAGCTTATCCAATGAGACTATTTGCGCGGATACAATACCTACTTACGTTGTGTCTGTAGTGCTGTAGTAAGCATGAACACGAATTCTCATGTTGGAAGATATCGAGCAGTATTCAATTTCTTCTAACTTAAATATTTTGTGACAAACATAATACAAACTATTATAATAAGAAGTAGATCATATTATATCAATATGCCCATGTTGCTCGGTAAAGCTTTCTATTTTCTAATAGTATATTTAAGTTCTTTCAGTAAATACAAATATGTTTCCTGTTTAAAGTTCTCGAAATTTCAGTGCTAAACTTTGTGGAATGCTTACAAAATATTGAAATACATTTACAATGTTACGGAATAGGTATATCACATTATTATCAGTTTATAAATCGTTAATAACTTCGTACGGGGGAAATTTCATTGATGGCGTCATATCCGCATGTCGCCATTATGGTTGTATTTATAGCATAATAAGATTTAGTTTCCATTTAAAATTGGATTAAATCATTATACGTGATACTTAGGTACATACTGCGATACTTCATAAAATAATAATTTTAAGCGCCTGTCATTTAATAAAAGCAATAACGAATTTACAACTCCGTTATAAAATTTTGTACAGGAAAAATATAAGTTGAATATTTTAACAATTACCGTTTATTTTAGTGTATGATCTAGAAGTGTTATTATATATTTTAAAAAAATGTTAAACATTACAATTAATAATTATATATAAATGCATAAAGATCAAACTAATATAAAAAGTTAATAAACCCTTATTAATTGCATGCGCCATTTCTGCTCCCATTTACGTGGTAGTATGAAACTGTAATTCTGGTATTCATTTCAAGAATTTTATTCTGATTTGGCCTTTAAATAGAAACTTTGACACTTGACCTATAACTCAGACAGGCTGATAGGAGTGGACAATTCCACCCGTCTATCTTGGGAGTTCCTTTTATAGACATACGAATTAAAATAAGCAACTGTTTGAGGACGTACCATACGTTCAGATTTTAGACCTTTCATATAAAGTCCATTATCTTTGAATTGCAGCAATAATTATGCAATAGCTATAGGAATACTTTTTCAATCAATGAAAAATCAAAAATACTAAATCAATTTTCATGGATATATTTTTTTTTATACAAAACATTGAATACATTTTGTATCAAATATGTATTTTTTAGTTTATCTCTAACAGATTCATCGATACATTTGATACATCGTCAGTGCGTTGTTATGCTACTCGTAATCAACAAAGGCTAAGCTCCGGCTTTGTTCACTAATATTGTTACATAATTCAGATTATTTCACCAATTAAGTATTACTTTATATTAGCAGTAGGTATTGACATTTACTGTCAATGTTGGTATGAAACAATGCCAAATAAAAGACAAACCAATGCGTTCAAACTTCCATCGTTATATATTTTTGGGAAGTCGTTGAAAAAGCCTAGATTTCAAGGTATTAGCCTAGTTGCCTTTTTAAGCGGATTGGCCCTGAACAAGGGATTTGGATGTCCATGCTAAAATTGATGTAACATAGCGTGTGACCCAAGCATTTTGCCAATTTCTTACTCTGTAGGTAGGTATTATAGCATTGTATGAAAAAATATATTCTTTTTCAATACACGTGTGAAATCATTATCGTTAATTCCGGTGACTTTCATATGGAATTACAGGGTAATTATTACGTTATATTTATAAGCTAAAATATCAAAAGAAAGGTTTTATATCACAGAATTATATAAACTTTTCTCTACATTAGTAACAGAATAAAACAATAGCGATTCTTATGAAACTAATTAATTAGTCGCTCATTAACCCCATTAGAATAATATCGTGTAACGATATGTTTTTAGATATTACATCAAATTATGAACTTATTGTTCATATTGTCCAGGGTAACAACTACAAATTACGCTATACGCGCTAATTGTTACACGCAAACTAAATTGTTTTTCAAATATTGTTATTAACCTAGAAGTTAAATTAAAACGCTAATATATTTATAATACAAGAACAAAATTTATATAGACTTAATATACACACCTAAGATACACACTATAACAATACAAAATATTTTTAGGAAATCATTTTCAGTTCTCTAGTACGAGTTACCCCTGAGCAATTTTACACTCTCTTGGCGTCTGATGTCTCAATCGATCCACAGTGTTGCATAATATTGAAATTTATTTTAAAAGCAAATACTTTAAAGTGCTTAAAATTCTATTCCCTGTGTTGAAATCCCTAAAAAAGTAATATCTATCTATTGTTATTTACGGATTCTCAAATACAACTAGATTAACTCGTAAGCTCAACTCTACATATTATAACAAAATAAATGTTTTTTTTTTTTTAATAAATTCGTTACTTGACCTAGGCTAAAGAAGGTATCCTTATCTCATTTCAAATTGATTCAACTAGCTGGACCGCGAATTTTCAGTTTTTTTATCGAAATAAATCGATTAATAATACATTATTGTATTTTAGGTACCTACCGTCAGTTAATATATTACAATATAATAACTCTATTGTAGTTTTATTCAAATCTACTATAACATAAAAATCTTTGTGTTAACAAAATTCATCTAAAAAGAAGTTTCAAAACAAAAAACAATTTGTAATATTCACTTACCCATTCATCGAAACGAACGTCTAGCAACTACATAGTCGTTAAAATTGATTCTTTTAAAACAAAACGATGTGATCTTGTCACGCTAGACAATCTATTTTGAGTCCGTCAATCTTCAGATCTTCCGGGCCAATGATCGGGTGTCGTGCAAAAACCTCGCCTAGTTTTAACTAGGTACCTACATATAGATATAATTCGTCGAAATATATAAATTATATGCAATAGATAACATATAATATGTGGATAAAAATATTATGTGTTGATAATGAGCATTTATTATTTATATATCCTTACCTAATTGATCTAAATCTTAATCGTTTTCGTATGCCTAGATAAAAATTTTCTATGTTCTTTAATATACCATATTATTATATTGTATCTTGCTAAATAAACGAAATAATGACATGATGACTCTTACAACAATAATAAAAAAAATTATTATTGTTCTCGCTGTAGATGTTAGATAGACACAAATTGTATTTTAATTGCAGTTATTTTGAGAGTAAATCTGCAATACAATTAATTTTGTACAAATCCGATATCCATTTTTTTCCTTTTTGGTTCATTATTTTCCTGTCGTTATACCATTTGAGGTTGATTCAATAGGTTGTATTTTTGTTCTATTTTCTGTTTGGTGTTGGTGATTAATTTTTGTTTCAATATAAATAAAAAACACTCCGCCGAATGCTTAATCAAAACTATGGAGCCGGAATTTGATGTTTGAAGTCAGTGCCGTAATATGCTTTGCATAATAATCTTTTTTTTTATCCACTCTTAATTTAATACAAATTAAAATGTCAACGATTGTATATTTTAACATTAAATAAAATTACACATAAATCGTTTTGATCGAGATAAAATTAAAACGTCTATTCACCTCTAATTAGCGTCATTAATCATTAACACACCCACAACGTCTACGTCATCGGCTATTTATACAACACTATTCAGAATGGTACAACACTATAATTAAGGTAGATAGGTACCTATACAATTTCGTATTATTACGTTCGAAGAACAAACCTTTTTTACCCTTTGTTCATACACTATTATAATATTAAATGTGGTTTATTCTTACTTAACTATACTGACATAGTAATAATGTACTTTAAGAGCTAGCGCGCAAGAGCAACTTTTGTCTCCGCAACTATTTTGTCTCCCCCATCAACTCTATGGACTAGTAAGAAAGTGCGCGCACGTAGCGACGCAACTCCCCATAGAGTTGATGGGAGAGACAAAAGTTGCTCGTGCGCGCTAGCTCTTATATTGTTTCAAACCTCTTGCGAATTTGTAAAATCCTTCGCCAGTTGGAATCTGTATTAATTAAAACGTGGTTTCCTTCACTCAGATGAATGTAATCTTGATTTGTTTGGCTTTATTTCCCATCCCTTTATTTTCAGATAAGTATTTATATCACATCAGATGCGAAAAATGATTTATACACGTGGACACATCGAATAATCGTGCTACGCCTACCTTATTTCTGCCTTCAGCATAATAAATGTAAGATTCAATCAAATACGTTAGTTTTGAACTTCGATTACTAGAATTATCTGTGAAAGCATTTTTCTATCAATAAAGTAAAAAAAACAATCTAATCAAACAATTGAAAGTACTACGTAAGTACTAATTACATCATGATACATATTTAAGGATCGAAAAATTACATTAAATATTTATTAGTTTCTGCCTCTACACACTCTACATAATTTCACTACTGATCAACCCTCGTGTCTCTGTTCGAATCTAAGATAAATGATAAGATATTACTAATGTGAAAGCTTTACTAAGGAAGCTCAAAGTAGATACTATCTGTGATCATGCATCGATTTTACAAATTGGCTACTGATAGTAAGCAAATAGTAGCCAAACACAGATAAAAAAACCTCTTATTCGACACTTACTATAATTTGAAAACGGGTGACACGTTTTACAAAATACTAGCTTTCCGCCCGCGGCTTCGCCTCTGAAATCTTTAAAGCCGTCTAAAACCTTAAAAATCACATTCTTAACCTTCCTCCAGAATCAATTTATCTATTTAAAAACCGTATCAAAATCTGCTGATTTAAAGCATACATAGGGATATAGAGACAGTGAAAGCGACTTTGTTTTATAGGTACTATTTATTGATATGAAGCATAATAATTACCTCATTTTAATAATGCATCGTACATTTTTATAAAATGTGGTAAAACCTTTTAGTCTCTATATCAAGCTTTAGCGATTTTTTTTTACACTGGATCTTCAACTATTATTTTTCATTTAAAATTTCTCCCACGTCGCTTTTACAAGTATAGTAGAACTAGTAGAACTTTATTGTTGTAAGGTGTTAAAAATAATATTGCTCTCATCAAATAATGTTTGATACAAAAATGTATAGGAAAATATTGACGAGTTACATGAGTAAAAGCGATAATAATATAAAATTTCCAGGGAGGTTATAAAATAAAAAATAAGTGTAGAGTTCGTATAACAAAGCATTGCATTCTTTAAATGCTTGTTTTAATAGAATATGAAATCAAATACTGACATTGAGTAGTTTAATTTCGATTTAAACTAAACTCTGTTAAATGTTTCAACCAATTTAACTTAAATTATGAATCCAATTCAAATTTTGCTTGTAATTCTGCTTCCACGTTGCTCAACTCTACATACAACTTATTTCGATCAGAAACTAAAATACATTCCGACTAAGTTAAACCAAACAAACTGCGTATTACAGTGTGATCTGATAGTTCCAACTCACAGTGACTAAACAACTTTTATTAACTGACGAAATAAACTAAGAAGGCTATTGTATACAGTTTCATCGGACGTTAATTAAATTCCTTCCATTAACTGTAATATTTTCATTCTAGGAAAGATAGAGTAGAGAACGATAACGAATGATTTAATAACAAAGTTACGGGATACCTTTGATTGTAAATTGCTAAATAAGACTTAATTTCACTTAATAACAATACTTTTCGTGTTAAAGATACAATTCTTTGAAATTGTAACAAAAACAGCTGACCTTAAAATGTCAGACAATAGTAACTTTAATAACTATAACACACAATCAATATAATGGACCCTCTACACAATCGAGAGTATTGGCCCAACAAATGATAGAGGATGTATGCCATCATTACGGCGATTATGAACAAACATCTACAATCGATCGATCATAGACATTTAGGCCCTCTACCCTCGTGATTCCTCTACTCGCCAAACGCTGCCCATTGTGAAGAGGGCCCATTAGATCTAAATGTTTATAACTTTTATTTTCTATTAAAACTTGGTTCAGCATTTTGTCTTCTTCTGTATTATGACATACTTATTAGTTATTACGTAGACGTGGTGCCACTTGCCAGACTGAAATCGTAAATAAGAAAGGAAATAATTATTGAGAGTATCAACTTTACCTAAAGATAGACGACTATAAACTATTTACTTTTAATCTTCTACCACATAATATGATCTTACCACAATTCCGGTTAGGTATATGGCGACCCAATTCACGCTGAGACTATCTAGTACATAATTACTTCTAATACATGTTACTATAATTAATAAGAAATTAGGTTTTCAATTAAGAAAACCATAAAAATTTCGAAAATGGTAACGATATATCATCAGCTTATGATATCATTTTCCATATAAAAAGTATATAAATTATAAATTCACTAATGAAAGTATGCATACTTTCACCTGGATATAGATATACAATTAAATAATCATATCTTTGTAGTAATTTTTAAGACAAATATACAAAAAATACTCAGAGTATATTTTTATAGAATACCTACTAGCTTCCGTCCACGACTTTGTACGTGCATCCCCGTTTTTCCCCGTTCCCGCAAGAATTTCGGGAAATCCTTTCTTAGCGGATTCCTACTTCCTAACATCTACCTGCATGCCAAATTTTAGCCCGATACGTCCAGTGGTTTGGGCTGTGCGTTGATAGATCACTATATCAGTCACCTTTGAGTTTTATATAGATTACAAGTATCTCTACACTTGTAATATTCTGAACCAAACTAATAAACAACATTTCAATATTTTAGTAAGTAAATACCTAATGAATTTAAGTACTCTTGCTTTATTTTTTTCGCTGTCTTCATTGAAATTATCTCGATTGTGCTTATAAATTCTTCATAATAATGAAAATATACACGCCCACAGAAAAAAGTGAATTATGTATTTAAAAAAGACGGACCGGCCTGACCTTATTAGTTTTACTTACAACCTGGATTAAAAAAAACTCCCTGCTTTAAATTTGTAAAGGTAGAGTTACCTTTCTCTATTTTTCACATTTCACTGCAGAATTCATTCTTCATCCTCTTTCTAATGCAACCTTTTACCTTATTACTCTATAATATGCTCCTGCATCAAATCGTTATCGTTATCAAATATTTATCAGAGATGCGCACGCGCATACATTTACCGTGCATGTAACCTAAAACAAGCAGTCGCGTGCCGACCGCCAAAGACGGCGGACGTGTTTTGTTTTATTTAAAAAATACCTCGTGGTCTGACCGCGTGCATCACAAAGTTATAATTATGGTGAGTGAGATATTCTTAATAATAGATAGTGCACTTATAACATACACAATTTTTTTTAAATTGTTTTGTGTAGAATAAAATCTAAACACGTTGCAACTGAAACAAGCGCATATAATAGCAGTATGTACCGGTAAAAAAACGTTTCCAATTACATTATAACCGAAATCGTTTAGTCTTAATTTATTGCACTAATATGCACGCGATTTTGAATTCAGTGAACCATAACATAATAACTTAATTTACTATTTAGCAAAAATATTCAGCATCGGAAAAACAATTTAAGAGTCAAGCCTATTTCACGTATATTTATAGCAACGAAAGTGCAAGCAAACCCTTCAATCGGTGCACTGGCAAATTCTGTGAATAAAATATGTGTTAAATTGATTTTATTTATGTAATAAAATCAGTGAAATAAATAGAATTGCAATGAAATAAAAAATCCTCCTTGATACGCGTGTTCTTCAAATTACCAACACGTGCATAATTATCTAGAGTACGTTTTCACGCGTTCGACTCAGCACTAAATATGATTTTCATTAAATAATAAAGTGATGTATTGATATTATCAGGTGTTATATAGCGATATAATACCTGTGTATTACCTGATAAGAGATTGTAAATAGAGCAACATGTAATTGAATTAATTAACGCTCCTATTTATTTAAAATAGCAACTAGACAAAATATATAAATAAAAATTGTTTCATAGAAGAGTCAACTGGCATTCACATTAAAGTGGTCGGAAAATAAATGCTGAAAAGATTTTTATTCGTTTTCAAGTTGTTTGCAATTATGACCAACTGTATACTAAATAAGGACAAAGGGTTTTGAGAAATGGTAATAGAGTTTTATCGCAATGCTCATTATCGCAAATTAAATGCAAAAGGCCAGCTATTTTTTCATGCAAATCTATTTCGGATTCACAAACTGATAGTCAATTATACTAGTGAAACAATCAGACTTCCGACTCCTCTTTCCGACATGTCTTTGTAACTGTAAACAATATAAACTTCTCATCAAAAAAATTGAAGCACTTTAATTTTAATTGTTTTGTGTATTTTATGTTTCTATATAAACTTAATTTGAATTAAAAACATTAACATTAGGATTATAGAAAACTGTTCATTATTCATTATTAATTAATTCATTTTTCTTATAATATCCTTATATAGACATTTTTCTGATAATCCTTATCAAACCAAAATTTTTGAGGTGTTTCGATTTTTTTATGAGAAGTATGTTTGTAAATACTCGTGTTTATAACGCGAAATATTAGTTTGCAAGTGTCGATCGATTCACTACTTGAATTGTTCAATTGTTCTGCATAAATAACAGTTTTGTAGTGACTGTGTAACATTTAGAGGTTGAATATGGATTGAATCGTCTCACTCGTTGCACAATTCTCAAGTTCAATCAATAATTATTATTGACGTTTTAATAAACTTGGAAATAATTTTCGTGAATAAATTTTTGTATATTTTTAATGTTTAGCCCTGTATTACGGGTTTCTTGTTTCTATTCTGTGTTCGTGCTAAAGTAGAGTTGTACTTGTTTGTGGTATTTAAGTACACATTGGATATTAAAATCACATTAATGTCCTTTACGGATAAAATACCCGCTTAGAGATATCCACTTATAAGAGGTAGTTAAATTTTACATTATACAGTAAACTTGTAATAAAATAAATAATTTATTTACTTCTTATAACCTAACTCTTACTGTACCAACAGTAAAGAGTTTATAAAAAGGCGGATCTCTCGTAAGTGGAATTATTTTGTTTAAAATTATTCTAATGCATAATAATTGTATTTTGTATTTACTTAGAAACCGTAAAAGCATAGACAAACAAAAGCTTTCTCTGTTTCTTTTGCTATTTAATATTTTAAAAAGTCATGAATGAATACATAACGGTTGTTATTATCAATGATGTTTCCTTTGTATCCAAACTACCTGCCAATATTGTACTTGTTCCGTCTTCATTAACAAGTTTTTATTCAAATACTTAGATCTTTTATAATGTCGAAAAACAAAACGTAAACATTGTAATAACTATACAACATCTTAACATGCTTTAATGTTATTCTGAAACTATAAAGAAAATAAATTCTAACTGAATCCTCAAAATGTGAACGAATTATATAATAACATTACCTACAGTAGGTATACAATTAATGCATCACTAAATTGTGTTTATTCTGGTTTAAAAAAATATATATATTTAAAAGAGGTAATCCCCGATTCCTTTATGGTCATACACTAAAATTTTATTTTAAAATCTGAAAAGAAGTCATAAAGACAAGATAACAACAAATTGATGTCTTAATTGTTTTGGAATTAAGAAGACAGCTTATTACATGCTTATAAAGCATAATTAATAGTTGTTATGTTTTAGTGGCAATTAAAAGAGCTATTTACAAATCTTGAATTATTATTTTTTTTGAAATTCATTCGTAAAATCAAAGAAAATCTCAGAAAACAATAAGTCCAAGAGTCCACAACATCACGGCAATGAGTCTTCCAAGAAATTGACAGCAAAGCAATTAAAACTGACATCAAGATGACTACGAAATAATTAGCACAAAATGATAAAGACATTAAAACAATTGCTGTTTGAGATAACGTGTGTTACAGTGTCTTCCAAAATGTATGCAACCGTCACTAGAACAAATCTAAGAATGTAGAACAAATTACATGCAAACAAAGATTGTGATTCTGCACCAATTATATGATACTAGAGGTCCGCCCCGGCTTCGCCCGTAGTAAATATTTCGCAATAAAAGGTAGCCTAAGTCCTTTCTCGGGTATCAAAATATCTCCATACCAAATTTCATGCAAATTGGTTCAGTAGTTTTGGCGTGATTGAGTAACAGACAGACAGACAGAGTTACTTTCGCATTTATAATAATAGTATGGATTATCATCTACTGTTATATATGCTATGACAAGCAAAGAACACGTGTCTGATGTTAAAAAACAAGTATTTTCTTTGCGGTATGATTTACTGAAATTGTAATAGTTGAAAAATGCAAAAGCTTGTACTATCAAAACTGGTCATGTCAAAGTTAAATGATAATAATTCATGTCAGTTCAGTTCAGTCGACTCTAAATTATAATAAAATAATTGTTGATACTTTAACTCCCTCAAAGGAATTTTCTTAGTCCGGGCAGTGGAAAATTAAGAAAGAAAGATGGAAATATAATCTAAAAAATATTATTTCAAATTCCTATGACGCATTTAAACTAAACCAATCGTAATGAGTAACATCGAAACACAAATACGAAGTAAACAATAGCCGTGAAAAATTACACTAATAATAAGTACCTATTGAAAATACTGCTTACATAAACTCTACAGTTATATTATTATACTTATAATTTTACATTTGACACGACTTGTTATCAAACCAATATAAAACGAATAAAATGGTTATGTTAATTTTCCATTGTTGTATATTGTGCATTTCCTATTAAATAACAAGTGCACTGATACTATATTTTCAGCTATAAAAAATACTTCTTTGTATTAAATTTCAAATATTAAACATTTAAAATTCCGAGCAGCATAGCATTTCTAATTATTTGCAGCGCTACCTTTAACTAATAGGTTTTCAAGTTGTATATAATAACTAATAATATACCTACGTCATTTGTACACAATTCCTTATGTATAGAGAAAAATAATATATAGTAACTATAACAAAAAATTAAAAACCAATAGAACCGTTCGTCCTATTTCTTTTTTATCTACATATCCATTTTATCGATATATTATAATGTTTGATATGAAACATATCATTTATTTGTACATATCAAATTATTTACAGTTTTTATCTGATTAAAATTATAATTCATTTCATAAAGATATTTTTTTGTAACTCTACTTGAGTTAAATACCAATGAGTGTAAGAAGAAGACTCTAGATTTGACTCTATTATTTTTTTCCATTATAATACATATTTTTTATAAGAATTTAATTTATCCATACTAATATTATAAATGCGAAAGTAACTCTGTCTGTCTGTCTGTTACTTAATCACGCCTAAACTACTGAACCAATTTTCATGAAATTTGGTATGGAGATATTTTGATACCCGAGAAAGGACATAGGTTAGGTTTTATCCCGGAAATCCTACGGGAACGGGTTTTTCTTTGAAAACGCGGGCGAAGCCGCGGGCGTAAAGCTAGTATGCCATAAACTATGCCGATTATCAAAGTATACAGTATACACAAAATGTTTTACATGGTACAGCCATTGACGCGGTATATTAATTTGTAAATTTTTAAGTAAATTCTAGAACTACAAAAGAAGGAAATTAATATGTCCTAATGATACGAGACTTTCTTAAGCTTTACTTCAATATAGTAATTAGGTATTCTATTGATCAAATTTCCATAAATTGTCTCATAGGTTCATAATCACAAACGCGTCGCTAGCCAGCGAAATACAAATCAAACTTATATTACACTCTGTGCACACTATCAAGAGCTTATTTCGAAATAATCCTGCTTTTATACCTTCATATTCGCTATTTCAATTTCAGTAATTATACGTCACTAACAAAGCACTCGCAAATTTACCTTTTTTATGCATTACCGCTAAAATGTAAAATGGAGCATGATACAATAAGCCGTCTGACTGCTTTGTCCATCCATACAAATTAGCTCTTTGTATTGAAAGCTCGGATAAAATAACCGACTATTAGACAGAATAATACATTAAGTTATTGAAATTGTTTGCGATGCTTGGAAAAAGGCTTACGTGTTAGTGCAATTTCATTTATAATACATTTTTTGTTTCTTGTCGTTGTCAATGTTATTAATTTGTGAAGCGTTTTTTTGTCAAAATTACGTATTTCCTCTGTGAAACCTTTATTTCTTAATAAGGTGAATGATAATTAAAACTTAAATAACTAAGAATGCTTCAATAATAAATAAAAGTACTTAAAATTCACATATACCACACTCAAACACCAAAAAGAGATGTTTCGTAAAGATTGTCTGAACAAAGTTCATTCAGTTAGATAGCTAATCGAATAATAATAAATTTGATGCAAGACACGGTTGTTCCCAGTTGTTCCGATGAACCGGTCGCACCGTGATCCGCCGTCAGTTTTTATTGATGAAATAACAAATTCACGGCCATGTCGACAATCATGGTCACTAAATGTCGATCGAAATATACGCAATCACGCCTCTCCAACTAAACCATTATTATTTTAATTGCCTCGTCTACGTCTGAGTAGTGGTTACAAAACTACGATAACTCTATTAGAAACAAAAACTGGTACATTACGATACAACGACATATTTGACTTCCTTAGCAATTTATTATTTTTCAAAATTGAGAATTTCAAGGTTATAAATTTTAATAACAATGAGCAGTTGCCGTACACGACATCAACAATAGCACACAAGTATGTTGTACAATATTAAAAAATATCGTATTCAATAAATATATTGCTAATAGTAGAGACTGCCTGTAAATAAAAAAATCTGGTAACGTAGGTACCTAGGTACTACAACAATAATTTTTTTGTATTAATATGCTATATCAAGATTGCCACAAAGATTGTAGGTATGTTACGTGTTTTATAGGATATTTACCAATTCATTTATAGACCTATTCTCCAAGCTGAAATTAATATCCTTAGTTAAAGACTTAATTGTCTTTGTCATGAACAGTCTTTAAAAGAAAAAGAAACCAATGGAATACTTGCTGCAAGATAAGTTTTTTCCGAAACACTGGATATCCTAAATCAAACCAAACAATACTTAAACGTTTAAACTAAGGTTTAAACGTTGAGAGTTTTGTTCAATTACATTCTTATGTTAATTTCATCTTCATGGATTGAAATCAGTTAAAGGCACAAGATACAAGAAGATAATTTTAAATAACGTAATTCAAAATTAAGAATAACAATAGGTCATAGTTAATATTATTATATGATAAATCATAAACAATAGGTAAATAACCTTGTGGATATAGTAATGATGTCCATGCAATTTAATGCGAATCGATAGTCACATGTACTAAGTAGGTATTGTTCAATTTGCACTATTTGAATTACGCTAAAATACTATAAATTCCATAACCGAATAAGAACCCACAGAGTAATAAGAATAGTTGCAAAAAGTCACAGTATACTTTCAAGTAACAAATACAAGAGATACGTAAAAGTTTTCTACCTTCACGTATTGATTCCTAAGATTCCCACGGTACGGAGGAGACGAGATCGATGCGTCTTACTCAGACTACTAGGTGACCTAGTTTCTGCCACATTTCCTAGAAATTAGCTTCGCCGATGTGCTCTTAAATCTTTTTAATTTTTTACCCAATGTCACTACCATTCAATAGATCACAATTACTATTGTTAATTCGCTCATTCGTTTAATTGTAATGTAGCGCCCACGTTATCTTAGTATGTTTCCAAATTGTGTGGGTTTTTTTATTGTTACAGATAACGCGGAAATGTATATATTTTTCTTAATTCCTCTTAGATAAAAACAGGCAACAAAACTCCTGCCAATATTCAACCTTATGGTAATACGTGTATAGTTTGTTGCAAGCATTGTACTGAAAATTGAAATATGTAGTTTATTTTAAATATCATTTTCATATTTTGAAATAGTTGTTTCTGATTTCCTAGATAGTTGTAACTTATATTTTCACACATTGTGAAATTAGGAAATCCCTTTTTAGTTTATTTCTACATTGTAATAGTCTGATCAACTGTCGGTTAATTATTTCATTGTAAAAGATAACTCTTCATTTTTTAACCTTAATATATTTTGAGAAACAAGTATCAAACCTGTACAAAAAATATCAGTACAAAATAAAAATTGTTACCATTTTTATGTCCTCTCAAAAAGCTATGAGAATTAAAATGATTGCCATGGTAACAGACCGTTTTCAGCACGAGTAAATCATACATAATAAGAATCAAACCGTATCAATATAAAATACACCCGTGGAATAGAAATCGGTAAGTTTACGAGCACGTCTCAATTTGATGGTATTTTCCGGCTTCAACATGGCTATCGACTAATCTAATTGATTGGCAATCTACACCTTAATTAACATTCAAGGCTCGTGATAGCTTCTACTTTTAGTCCTGTATAATATTATGCACGCAATAAATCAAATATAACATCCACCAAACATGAATGAAGAGCAGTTATGATACAATAATTTATGTATAGGAATATTTTTGAATCAGCTATCTATCCAAAAAGCATCCATACTAAGAAATATTGCACATAGGAAATAACTCTATCTATGTATTCTGTAATCTATTATTAGTTCTTCTTGTTTCAAATGCGGGATAATAAAGATTTAGGTATTCTCGCACCTATAAAGAAGTGAACTAAGGTAAGGAATAAGGACATAAATTGAATGAAAATGATGAAAATTTGTATCTAACGTTACATTATTATGAAATTTCATATAGAATTTCAGTAAGATAAAATAGGTACCTACTATATTTTGGCCAAATTCGAAATCGTTGAGTATATATTGTGTATAGTCTGTGGTTTATCATCATCACTACATAATATAAAACAAAGTCGCTTTCTCTGTCCCTATGTCCCTTTGTAAGCATAAATCTTTAAAACTACGCAAGGGATTTTGATGCGGTTTTTTTTAATAGATAGAGAGATTCAAGAGGAAGGTTTTAGCGGGCGGTAAGATATATACGGCGGTATACATTTACTGTGGTATGGAAATACTAACTTACTAGATAATGCATTTGCCTTCATTTGCGTATTATCAGTTGCAAAATAATTGTCTCATTTTGCTCATGTAATGTATGTAAGTGTAGATACGTGATCGCGAACAATTTTCTGTTATTTTTCCTATTGTATACGTACATAGTACATACTTAGTTACTTGTTATTTTTACGTGATAGATAAAAATATTTATTTTAGATGGGAAAATACAGTTTTAATAATATCTATGTAACTCATGGAAAATCGAATAACAGGAAACGCGTAGGAAATTACTCTTACATGTTTTTTGCGACAAAGTAAGAAAAAAATCATGTAAAGAACTGTACTTACTCCGGTACGTAATATAAAACAAATTCAGACAAAAATGTTTTATTTTTAGGTGTAACTTGTAAGGTGTTTTTATTGTTTCAATGCTGATTTTCTTTTTTCAATTGATTTCAGACTAATATTTGAATTAAAAGATTTAACAATATACTGATATGATACATCATACGATAGTTGTTTGTGTGTTTTCTTAATTACCTACACAATCTTTAATATTCGTGCTACATTATTTTGGTCCTAATCTTATCAAATTATGAAATAAAAGATTAAAATAAATATTAAACTGAATTATAAAGGCTTTACTGCTCTTTATAAAGTAAACATCACTTTTGTAATAATTGTAAAATGTTTATATACTTTATATGTACCTATTGAAAAACTCAAATAAAAAAGTGGTACCTACCTGTAAAATCCTACCACTGGTGGATACCAGTGGTTGTAACAATGAAGTTATCGAAAAGACGTGACGGAGTAAGGCCAAACACTAATTTAACTTATCGACACGACAGAAAATGTTTTCTAAGAATTTTAACTTTTTTACTTTACCATAATAAATTTGAATACTTTTTAAAACGAAATTATTCAAATTTATTATGGTAAAATTACCACGTATAGAATTATATCGCGATAAATTTCGTTTTAAAAAGTATTAAAATTTATTATGGTAAAGTAAAAAAGTTAAAATTCTTAGAAAACATTTTCTGTCGTGTCGATAAGTTAAATTAGTGTTTGGCCATACTCCGTCACGTCTTTTCGATAACTTCATTGTTCGAGTGAATTTCTCAGAAGTACAAGTAGAGAAAAAAATCAGTGACATTCCGAGGGTAATATTGTTAAATTTATAACGATTGTTTTGTATAAAAACACAGGTACCCTTATGCGGTCATTTAATAAAAACTGATCGATAATAGACTTGAATGAACTTTTTTTATAAGTTCCCATTTCGAAATTGAAATTATGGAAAATTTATGCTTGATTCTTATGATGTCCTTGTGATGTCTTTGTTATTTTTTGGTTTAAATTAGTAAACAAATATTTAATTATGAATCTATGATCCTCGGTTATTCAAAATGAAATTAATTTTGTGTTATTAGTTTGGTACCTAGTCCAAAGTTAAAAATTATTATGACAACGGTATATTTCTTTATCGTCCATCATAAAAAGTGAAATTGTTATCAAAATTTAAGCAATTAAGTACCTTCTTATTATATGTTATAACTATCTTATATGTACCAACATATAAACTAATACGAGTGAAGGCATAAATAAGTTGTTAGAATTGTACATGCATGATGCAAATGTATCCAATCTAATAGCCTTCTATTGGATAATATCGACAGCGCAGCGGAGGTCTCCCTATGATATCTACATCCGCCAACATATTGAATCTTCTTCAAAGATATCATCGATATTAGATTCTATATATTATGTAATTTAAAATGCTAGAGCTAGCCAAATTTTTGTATGAATCTAGTATTTTATTTAGTTACAGGTCTAAATTTTTTACATTATCATTTTATTTGGACCTGTGAGGATTTTCTTGATATACGTATAAATGAATAAATTAATATTATCTATTGGGTAAAATTGAATTTATAATAATAAGATACTACCTAATAAACAAATGTTAATTCGTATTAGGTACCTATTGATAGATAGATAGAACTACTACGACATGCAAATACGTAAACTGAGTAATTAATCAAAAAAGGTCAGTGTAAACAAAAAATGTTACATTCTGTTTCGCATATTTGAACATTTACAGAAAATAGAATCGCAATAAACTTGTAAATACCTACAAGTAATTTATAAGTACTAAGTATTTAAACTTCGTAATTAATTGCATCAGTTCTTAATCCTGTACTAAAACAAAAACTAATCTTTTTGGCATAGTTCCATGTGAGTGCGAGAGTATCTAAATTATTTTATATGCCAATGTTAAGACTTAAAATATTTAAATTAAATCGAGCTGAAATAATTATGAATGCTTAAATTGATCAAATGTCATATTCGTAAAATACATAACAGAGATATTGCATCAGTCGTAATTGGTGTCAGATAAAAAGCTTCGTGGAAACGTTTAAATGTATCTACTAGTAAATTTCATTCCAGGGATTTCAGTTACCATTTTTCCGGAACTCAAATATCAGTAAATTCAACACAATGTTCAAAATACACTAACTAGAACTCTGATTTTATAATTCACGTAAAACTACATGAAACGAAGGGATAAAGCTTAGAACGAGTTTTGGTTAAAATTCGGGTGTCACATCGTTAACTCACTTAAAACATCACTTTTAAAGCATATTTGCTACGTGAACGGCTTTTTAACGTAATTTTATCCACGTGCCGAATTTGGTTTGTGGGAAAATGAAATACTGAGGGTTTTCCAAACTGTTTTATCGTGTTTTAATATAGTAAGTATTATCCTCAAAGAAAATAAATTGTTTACAACTTGATAAGAAATTGAAAAGTTTGCTACATACCGAGAGAAAAACCTAACCTCTGTCTTGCCTTCATCATCTCTAAAATGTCTCTATCCTTTCCAGGCCCGCCTATCAGAACTAGCAGCAGTCATAGCTGTGGTTATTTCCATATCATCCAGCAGTATCGTCACACCACCGAAGAAGGATGGCACCTTCGAGCTATTGATTCTGCACAACAATGACATGCACGCAAGATTCGAGCAGACCTCACAGTTGAGCGGGGCTTGTACCACCGCTGACAGGGACGCGGGGAAATGCTATGGAGGTTTCCCGAGGGTTGCTCATGTGTGAGTAGTTCTCTTCCTTTTATTTTACATCTTTAACATGAAACACATGGAACGAATAGACTATTTAATATCTATTAAGATATACCTATCTAATAGACTTCACAACTTAAATATAAATGTTATCTAACGTTAATCGTTCTAATTCGTTAACCGTTATCTAATGCACATCTAAAATTTCAATAATATAAGCTGAGGTCGGATTTTTAAACTCCTCATAAAATTATTTCTAGAAGACAATCAAAATTACATACCACTTACACCAAAGCGAGATAAAGATCACATAATTGTATTATTGTCTGAAAGATTGAATATTGTTGCTCTGGTTCTTTTGCTATCCAGATTAGTTCTTATAAACTAGAAGAGTAGAATATTAAACATGAAGCATACATTTTGTGTTTACGACTGCGAAACGAAAATATAATATTTTCACGTGACCGAAATTCGGTCAGGACTCTCGAGGACCTTATAATATTATTAGTTTTCATCAGCTTATCATTGTTGTATACCCTCGGGACTTAGTTTAGTAGTTTGCTTCGTAACATGGATTAATGGAATCAGGTTAATACCGCGACATGTTATTGCGTTCCAATAACTATTCTTACATGTGCATAATAATTTTTGACAACGTATGAAAAATTTATTAGGCCATGTAAAATATTTGCTACATACATAGATTGGGCAACATTAACAAAACCCTTAAACGAAATATTGCAACGATAGAAAATCAAGGGCCAAGGTAGTTTACAACTGTGGACTTTTGCAAGAACGCATGATACAATTGTTCAGTCGGATATTTAAATTAAAATATATTTTCGCAATATTACTTATTACATTACACGTTACGGAATAGTAAATTGCTATATCATGTTTAAGTACGTTCTACTAATTACATCGTAAAAACGTTTACCCAATTAGGTTGCACTTGCTGTATTTTAAATATTTCCAACGTAGATGTCTTACTTGGATGCCAATATGTACCTAGTTACTAATTTACATTTTAAATGCACATTTTAAAGCTCTACTGACACTCTTTAATTCAAATTAACATTAATAGCCAAATGTGCATTCTTACACCTCCTCAAAACATATAGAAGTAATGGACATTATAACAAAACAAACACGAGACAATGTGTCTAAAAAACGTAATTGTTTTTCATGTCATTCATGATGTAGGTATATTTTTATCACACGCAATAAAATGGTTGTTAAAATAACGTTCATTAAATGCGTAATAACATACTGACAGTTGAAAATTAATAAATTTCAGAGTAAAAGAGGCCAGAAAAGCAGCAGCCTCCGGCGAAGGTCCGCCTGTATTGTATCTGAATGCTGGTGACACTTACACGGGGACCGCCTGGTTCACGATATACAAATGGAAAATTGCTGCAGAGTTCCTTAATGCATTACAACCTGATGCTGTAGTAAGTATATACTTTATATGTATTTAATATACTACATATACATGTTCGTTATTTGTATTTGTGTAATCGTTATTGCCATACATGTGTGTGTGAGTCAGTTGTATGGTCTTGTTATTTTTTACAAGGCACAACCATAAAGCATAGAGAAGACATCAACAAGAGCTATGAAAAAACGCGGTACTTAAGCGGAATTATGATTTATTTATAGTTGCGATGTTCACGCTAATGAACTCAAAAGGTTGTAGGTGGTCCCTCCCACATCCTTTGAGATCTTTCTGTTAGACTTCAACCTACGCAAATTTTCTGTTACAGCTTTTGTATGGGTGTAAGCTCTTGATACAAGTTTCAGAGCGACAATTTCATTTCAAATTACGTTATAAGTGGCTGTTTCTGAAATATGTTATTATTGATAATGTCAAGTATATTTTCTGACGATTATAATTTCAGATGTTGTCACATATTTATTATTTATAACGAAAAGGAAAAGATCTAAGAATAAGCTCTTTGGATAATAAAATGTATTTCATTGAAGAGAGACGCAAATTGGGGAGCTCGTTAAGCTTTTTAGTGAGCTTAGGCGCAATTTACCGCAATACAAGAATGTTTTCTTTGAAATCTTAAACAAGCAAACATTCGTCAATACTTATTTTAGTACATTGCGTATATAAACGCAGTAAATGGAAGGTTAATTCTTGATTTGTACGAATTCTCGAGTTTTTGCGCCAACGCCCCTAATTTGCTAAGGTCTTACTGACCGGAGTTATCGGTAAACCTGAGATGGCGTGTTGATACGAATTGCGGTTGCTTTGTAGAACCTAAGCTTATGTGATGTGAAACATGTCAATGTCATTTACATGTCCGTTTATAGTGTTTCCTCGACATATCTATTTCATACTGAGAACTTGTGCAAGTTTTTTTGTCTATTTTTTTTCAGTAAATTGGTCCCAACAATATTAGATAAGAAAAACGTACTTTTTTATTTATTATAATAAGTCTCATATAATATCTATTTTAAAGTTAATTTACTTGGTGTAGCATCAAATAGATAGGTTTAAATCACGAAACTTTCTAATAACATTATTTGAAAATAATTAACTAATATTTGTTATTTTAAGTTAGTAAAACTACAACCGACAAATGCGATAGAAAATACGGGAGACTAATGCATATGACATTTAAATTACAGTAAAATAGAATATGCTTTGTTCCAGTTATGTCATATCATATTTTCATACGTCTTCAGAGATTTACATAACAAACAATTCGCCATTGTTTATTTTTCTGACAAGATCTGTTTTTAAACAAGTCATTACGCGTAATATTTGCCTTAATTAAAGTAACGGAATCGTGATTGAATCCGAGGTGAAGAAATCGTTAATTGTACGATATATTATACATAATAGCTTGCCAAATTGATGTTAATTTAGGGCAGATACCATAGATTTTTATAGTATTCATGTAGTTATGAATATAAAAAAATTGAGACGATGTCTTTTTATTACAAAAGGTAGAATACCTGCAGCACTTTTCAACTTTGATGTTAAATCGTTTTCCAATTTATCTATTTTCACATCAAAATGAATCTCAACGTCGCGCACAAAGACCGGTTAAATCAATCACCAAAATGAAATGACATTTTCATAGCAGAAATTTTCTATCGCTGACACGCCTCGGTTCAGCTATATTTATTACATGCACAACTACATAACAGTACTATGTACAGTTGAAAATCAATACTAGACTTGTTGCATGTTCGGTTACATAATGTGAAATGACAGTATAAACAAGATGTATAGAATTAATCAGTGTTCGTATCATGCCTTTGAATCTCATTAGAGACGCGAGTAATGTAGATAGATCTTCGTTCTATTGTATGATAATACCTAAGGCTATACATAATGTTGACTATAATTTTAGAGTTAGTAGAGTAGTAATAGTAGTATAGGTACTACTTAATACAGGTGGTTAAACAGTTTCGGAAGAAAAGGATTCCGTTTATAAGTTTTAAATGATTAAAAATGTAAGTTTGCAATTCTCGATTAAATATTAAGTAACTACAACTAACCAGTTCACACAAAAATTAGAGTACTAACTACCTACTTACAAAATAAAAAATATAACCTACATTAATATAATCTCTATTCTCTCATCCATCTTATTAATCGCAGGGGTGTTGGTTTTCATTAATGCATGTTTTATTCATAATATATGCTTTTGTTTTATGTTCCTTAGTTAACCACTGCTTAATCTATTTACAATACACTTATTTCATATGTCTTGTTCTTATCAAATACTGAACTATGGATCATAGTGAACTAATTAATGCACATAATTTCAATTTCCTTTTATCTAACAAAACTAACAAAGGTTAATTTATGTATCATTGTAAACTATATCACACTTATTTTTAATTTCAGTCTCTTGGCAACAATGAATTTGACGAAGAAAAGAAAAGTATCTCACCTTTTCTTCAAAATGTGGATTCAACCATAATTGCTACAAATGTGATCGTCAACACACCAGAGGCTCAAAGTAAAATAAAGAAATCTTCCATTATCAACATCGATGGAAATCAAGTTGGAATTGTTGGATTTCTTACACCGGAAGTTTCAGAATTAGACAGCGAGGGAAAAATAGAATACGTAGATGAAGTTTTGGCACTCACAGAAGAAGTTACTAAGCTGAAAAAACAAAACGTTAAGATTATTATAGCTTTAGGTTACTCAACTTCCAAAACTATTGAAATAGCCCAAGAGGTAGACGGTATTGACTTGGTCATAGTCGGAAATCAAAACAAATTCTTTACAAATGGAACTGTATTGAATGATGGAATAGAAGATTATGAAAATTTAAGAATTATATCACAAAGTTCCGGCAAACGTGTCCCTGTCATAAAATCCTATGCTTATTCGAAGTACTTAGGAAAAATAAATCTAGCAATAGATAATCATGGAGAGTTAATCCACTTTAATGTTGATTATCTTCTTCTTGATAATTCGATACCACAAGATTCTGAAGCCTCACGTATGACCAACCACATGGAAAACAATTTAGCATTTAGCTCGACGTCTCTTGGACAGACAGCTGTAGTACTCGATGGTACCTCCTGTAGGAGGGAAGAATGTAATCTCGCTAATTTACTAACTGATGCTATAATACAATATTATGCCAGCAGATTTGAAGGCGCGCGTTGGACTGACGCACCAATTGCTATTATACATGGGGGCGCATTAACCGGTAGGATTGCCCCTGAGAAACGACCGGGTGATATAACAAGAAATGATTTAAATTCGGTTATTACTTCCTCCAGTAATTTAGTAGCCGTCACAATGAATGGAAAAATATTAAATGAAGCTCTTGAACATTCAGTTTTTAGTTACACAACTGCAGGTTCAGAAGGATTCCTACAGTTTTCTGGTGTTAGAGTAACATACGATTTTAATAAAGACTCAGGTTCAAGGATTGTAAATGCTGTAGCTCGTTGTTGGAATTGTGCTATTCCTGAATTTTATGAAATTGAAGATGACAGAGACTATAAAGTAATAATGCCTTCTTCACTAGCTAACGGAGAGTTGGGTTATTCTATGTTTACAAATCTACCAAAAGTAAATCTAAATTATGACGAAGTTACGTGTGTTACGGAATTTATTTCAACAAGAAGTCCGGTATACCCAGAAATAGCTGATCGCATAATTCTAATCAACACTGATGCAGTTCCAGATTCCGCTAATATCATTAAATCATCAATGTTATTAACAATTACATTACTTATCAGATATGTAATTTTGTAATTTATGCGTTAAAATAAACTGTATTTTTTATGTTTTATTTATTTCCACTTTATGACATTTGCAAACCGTATATTATTTCAAAATATACCTAATATAATATATTAATCTGTGAAACTTGTATTTTATTTCATCTAATGAAATATTTCAGTAAGTACCCTTTGCATGACCTATTTAAATAAATAAAATGTTTCCTTTTATCTATCTTATTTTACGGCTACAGGGACTTGCTGATGAATCTCACAACTTTAGTTTTATAAAGTCTTTCCTCTATTATTTCCACTTTTTGAAAATTACAATTATTTTATCAGTTTCACTCTTCGCACCACATTTTTTATTATCTCTAACACTATAGTAGTTACTATCTTTGCTTATAAAATAAAGCATGTTTATTTTTATATCGCTCAACGGGTATTTCCTTGTTTTATTATAAATCTACCTATGGTATCTTACAGTACATTTACTTTTTGTTTCAGTCCCTTGGGAACCATGAATTCGACAATGGAATCGCTGGTTTAGTGCCGTTTATTGCCAACTTGACTTGTCCTAATCTTGCTGCAAATCTCGTCCTCGATGAAGAACCGGAATTAATGGCACAACAAAAATTAAAAAATTCTGTAGTTTTCGATGTAAATGGTGTTAAAGTAGGCGTTATTGGATACTTAACGCCAGATACACAATTCCTTGCGATAAGAAATAAAGTCAAGTACATAAGTGAAGTCACTGCAATAAAAAATGAAGTTAAAAAACTGCAAAGTGAAGGAGTTAAAATATTAATTGCATTAGGACATTCTGGCTTTACGAAGGATTTAGAAATAGCAAAAGAAGTAGATGGTATAGATCTAGTAATTGGAGGTCACACAAATACTTTTTTATGGAATGGACTTCCTCCCGATTCTGAAGTTCCTATCGGGCCTTATCCAAAGATAATTAAACAAAATTCTGGAAGAAACGTTCCTGTAGTACAAGCATATGCATATACCAAATACTTAGGTTACTTGCGTTTGACATTTAATTCCGAAGGTGATATTATTAATATAGGTGACACTAATCCAGTGTTGTTAAGCCCCGAAATCCCTCAAGACCCGGAAGTTTTGTCTATCGTAAATAAATATCGCGGAGATGTAATGAAAGTATCTGAAGTAATCGTAGGTAGCACACTAGTCTTTTTGGACGGACAGTCATGTCGATTAAGAGAATGTAACATAGGTAATTTAATCACTGATGCTATAGTTCACAAGTATGCGTCGGAATACACGGGCAAGGGTTGGACGGACACTCCAATAGCAGTTTTACAAGGAGGTGGTATACGAGCATCTATAAATAATGTCAATAAAATAACTAATATAACTAAAGGTGATCTACTTACTGTGATGCCTTTTGATGACAGGGTTGTAAGAGTCACGATGAATGGTTCAGACATTCGTATAATGTTGGAGCATTCAGTTGCTGAATATAATCTTATTCGTGCTCCAGGCCAATTTCTACAGTTTTCTGGTATGCGAGTAGAATATGACTTAAAAAAGAAACCTGGCCAAAGAGTCGTAAAAGCTCTAACATTATGTGGTAATTGCAAAATACCTATGTTTGCACCTTTAAATAACAGCGCTTCTTATAATATACTCATAAATGGATTTTTGTCTATGGGCGGCGATGGTTTCTCCATTTTTACAGAGCAGCCGTTTACTTATTTAAACTTTAACGAGCTTTCAGCTACAATTGAATACGTGAATAAGTCGAGTCCTGTATACCCCGCATTAGAAAGTCGGATTATTATACATAATGCAGGTGCGATAAGTTACGCGAATCGTAAAATCTTATCAAGCATTGTAATAATAATAAATTTTATAATTTATTCGATAATTTCGTTATAAGATATCAATTTTCATATGTTGATTAAGAACTCTTGTGTGTTAAACCAAATTGTATCGCTTCGTTTTAAAAAAAGTGATGAAATTTTATAGACAACTCGTTGTATCTTGGGTCTACTTGTAAATAGGGCGCATCGCCCGTGCATATATAATGCAGAACTCAGGGCTTAAAAAGAAATAAAATCGTTTTTTAAATCGGTCCAGTATTTCCTTAGGTTAGCGGCTAGCGCATTCAAATAAAAAAAAAAACAAACAAGAACAACAGTATTATTTAGTATAGATGATTAATATTTATGTCATAAATAATGATTTATCAAGCCAAAAATTGGGTAAGTCAGATACATATTAGCATTAAAATGCAAATATATTCCGTTCGTTTTTTTCTTCGACTAGGTCCTTGGCCTTAATATGGTCATCTCTAGCCCACTGCACTTCTTTCATAAAGGCACACTTTATCTTCCATCGATCGATTAGCTAGGTCAAATGAGAGATTTTTAATCAAAAAATCATAATTTTTTATTACATTAATTTTAGAATTAGTAGGTAGTATTTAGATAATTACTGCTTTCTTCCCCTTCTCCTACAACGTTACCATCTAAACATATTTAAACAGCTTTCACAAATTCTTCAAATTGTTATTTGAATATTATTTATAAAAATAAGTCATAATCAACATGTCGGTGTTAATTAATTTCGCGAATTTAATATTTCTATCCTCACAAATCGGAACAAATCTAAATAAGTACGTACCTATAATTTTATTTAAGTACAATATATTAATTAATGTAGTTATTAGTTCAGTAGTTGTTAAAATTACTTTATAATAAATCAATGTACCTCTTATTGCACTTTTATTTATTCATTGCACAAGGAAATTCCTTTACATATATTTAACAATTCTGGTGCGTAGGTTATATGTACATACCCCGTAGTTGGATAGCTTTTGTTGTATGTTATTGCTATATTTATGGGGCTACACTCATTCATATACAATCGATTTCTATTTATAGACATTCAAATCTTTATTTTAGCATTTTTGAAACACATACTTACAATTTTCTTTTGTTACAGTCTCTTGGAAATCACGAGTTCGATCATGGAGTTAGCGGATTAACACCATTTATAGAAAATCTAACATCTCCAGTATTAGCTGCTAACCTCGTACTCACTAAAGTACCCGAATTAGAAGCAGAACCTAATTTAAGAAAATCAATTGTATTTAACATATCTGGAACGCCTATTGGAGTTGTCGGTTACCTAACACCAGAGACAAAAAAATTAGCCGTAAAAAATAATGTCGAGTATATAGACGAAATAATTGCATTAAAAGGAGAAGTGGCAAATCTAAAAAGTGAAGGTGTGAAAATAATTATAGCTCTAGGACATTCTGGATATTTGAAAGATATTGAAATCGCAAAAGAAGTAGATGGTCTGAATTTAGTTATTGGAGGACATACTAATACTTTTCTCTGGAATGGTACCAGCCCAGATTCTGAGAAAATAATAGGTCCTTATCCCACTTATGTGACACAAGCTTCAGGTAAACAAGTACCTGTAGTTCAAGCTTATGCTTACACTAAATACCTAGGTAAACTTCATATGGTTTTTAACAAAAACGGTGAACTTTTAAGCGCAGATGGCAATCCAATCCTGTTGGATAATTCCATACCTCAAGATCCAGAAGTTTTAGAAATAATAAATGGGTATAAAGCAAAAGTTCTAAATTTAACAGAAGAAGTGATCGGCACTACATTAGTTGTCTTAGATGGCCATAGCTGTCAACACAAAGAATGTAATCTTGGTAATTTAATTGCAGATGCCATGATTTATAAATATGCTACAGAATATAAAGGAGAACATTGGACTGATGCGCCCATAGCTATAATCCAAGGTGGGGGTATTAGATCTGCAATCGCAGTTAGGGAAATACCAACCGCAATAACCAAAGGAGATTTAATAGCAGTGCTACCATTTGAAGGAGTATTGGTAGTTGTAACAATGAATGGCACTATATTAATGCAGATGTTAGAACACTCTGTCGCTAATCTGAATGAATTTGATTATCCTGGAGAATTTCTACAAGTATCAGGAATTAAAGTAGTTTATGACATCACAAAACCCATTGGTTCTAAAGTTGTTGAAGCCACTGCCAGGTGTTGGAATTGTTCAATACCAACATATTCGAAAATTGTCGAAAGCGGGAAATATAGAGTTATCATGCCTAATTTTGTATCCAATGGTGGGGATGGCTATTCAATGTTAAAAGGCTTACCAATACAAGTTTTAAATTATGGTGAAATAGAATGTACAAATGCATATATAAAACATCATAGTCCAGTTCTCCCAGAAATAGAAGGACGTGTAATTATACTTGACAAAAAAGTAACTGAAAATGATTCCAATAATTTAACACCGCCTATGATTCTCACAATAGTATTAGTATATGGTATTAGTTTATTGTAACAAATAAATTGTAGATAATTGAACATATTATATAATTAAGCATTATTAACTTAAAAGACTAATATTGATATTGATTGAGTACTTAAAAATTATAATATTGTAAGTTTAGATGATAAGTTATACAAAGTTCCTAAGTATGTTCCTATAATAAAAAAAATTGATTGGAAAATAGTGTTTTTTTTTTCCTTGAACACTTTAAGTTACTTTGTAAGGGTAATTAATTCTTTTAATATTATTTTCTTCCAGTCGCTGGGAAACCATGAGTTCGATGAAGCGGTGGATGGAGTAATACCATTTATAAGAAATTTAACTTCACCGGTATTAGCTGCTAATCTCATTTTAGACGAAGTACCAGATCTAGAGGCTGAAAAAAACCTATACAAATCTATAATTATAAATAAGAATAATGTAAAAATTGGGGTTATCGGTTACTTAACACCTGATACAAAATTTCTCGCTCCAAGAAATAAAGTAAATTATGAGGATGAAATACCCGCAGTAAGAAGAGAAGTGCAAAAGCTCAAACAAAATGGCGTTAATATAATAATAGCTCTAGGCCATTCTGGTTTTATAAAGGATCTGGAGATAGCTAGTGAAGTTGAAGATATTGATATAATCATAGGCGGACACTCAAACACGTTTTTATCAAATTTTAATACAACTGAAATACCCGAATTTCCACAAGGACCGTATCCAACTATTGTCATGCAAAAATCAGGAAGAAAGGTCCTTGTGGTGCAGGCTTACGCATATACTAAATACATGGGTAGCTTATATTTAACGTTTAATGAAAATGGTGATATTGTAAATTACGAGGGTAAACCAGTTTTATTGAATAATGCAGTACCACAGGACCCAGATGTTTTAAATATAGTAAAGAAATACCATAGTGAAATTGATCGTATAAATAACGTAGTTGTAGGTAGCTCTCTAACATATTTGGATGGAGAGAGTTGTAGATTGTACGAATGTAACTTAGGAAACTTTTTAAGCGACGTTATGATAAACTACACAAAACATTACTACGCTGAATTTTCTCAAGTAAATATTGCACTTATCCAAGGTGGGAGGATAAGAACGTCGATAGATCAACCAAAGAAACCGTTCAATTTAACAAGAGGCGATTGGATTACAGTCATACCATTTTCCGATACACTTTGTATAGTCCACATGAATGGAAGTGTATTAATGAAGGCTTTAGAGCATTCTGTAGATTCATGGAGAAAAATTGACGCAACGGGACAATTTTTGCAAATGTCCGGTGTAGAAGTAACGTATGATCTAAATAAGGTAGCGGGATCCCGCGTCATTCGAGCAAAAGCTGTCTGCAGTGATTGCAATACACTGAAAAATATAGAAGATAGCTTACAATACCAATTAATTATGTCAGAATTTTTGGCAGACGGAGGAGACGGTTATTTTATGTTCGAAGGACTAGAAAAAGAATTTGTGGCATACAATGAAGTTACTTGCGCTCTTGATTACTTGAGCAAGTTTAGTCCAATCAATCCCAAAGTATCAGGACGCATTAAATTATTAAATGAAGACAAGATTATGAATATACCAGTTCTTATTGATGCTAATATTGGATCGCCAGACAGACTCTTACCTTCGGGCACAGAGAGAAGACAATTAAATATAGTAACGATTATAACAATAATATGCATTGTTTCCCTTTTCTCATAGGAAGTATTTAATGAAAATTGAATGCCATAAAATGACATGCGATTGCAATCAAGTTCAGAGAATATGATATTAAGTCTTTGATGAAGTTAAAATAGCTGATGATACTGCCATCATAATGTATTTCCCATTATCTAATCATCAATTGAAAGCTACTCTATCGTGGAGATGCCTGGCCACTAGCGAAGCTGGAGTCAAAAAAATTGTCTAAGTCTCTGGTCTGGCAGAACACAGAAGACACATTACCCACTTGTCTGTTTAAAGCAAAACGATCAGTACACGGATATTAAATGCATCTTCGGTTACAACACAAGGGGAAACCGGAGTTAATAAATAAGACGGGTACGCTTCATCCGTTCCACGAGTATCCTCCTCTATTTTAATTAAGTCAAAGCAAAGCAAGCTTAGTTGTAATTCAAAGTGATTACCTATTTTAGTAGGGGAGCCCAGGATGCTAAATGTGGATTTACTCGAGCGTCACGGGAACCTATTAGAATTGGTAGATTAGACCATAGCGAGAAAAAAAGGTCCTATAATGTTTTCACTTTTAGCGGTGGGGAAGGGTTTTTTGATTTTTTTTTAATTTAAAAAAGAAAAAAATTGGCTTGGAAATACTCAAGCGCATTAGATATTGATATTTTGCATGCTCCAGGACGTCACTGAAAAATAGTATACGTTAATCTGACGATTTAAGTGGCGATTTAATCGCTATGAAGAAAGGGTAAAAAATTAAAGTAATATTATTCGAGCGCGTCAGATTAATATATGGGGGGGTTAATTACAATATAAGAAGTCCCCATTTCGCTAATCTGACGATTCGAGCTCAACCTTAGGGAATTATGGATTATTCAAATTTTCCAGCGGGGCCCCTGAGCGCACCCACCAACCATAACTGCTCATATTGACTAGAGGTACTAATGAATAGCTAAGGTACCGTCCCTTATAGTAATCTGACGCGCTCGAGTAAATCCCAAAATCCCCTCTTGGGCTCCCCTACTATTAGTATATTTTGTTAGATAAAGATACAAAGTATCATAAAAATGAAATTATAAATATATAGATCTGTAACGTACATCGTAATACCTCAATACAATACGTATTTTTTTTATTATTATGTATTTAGAATATGTTTAATACCACAGATTAAAAATAGTTACTACGTTTAATACTTATGTATAATTGTGGGTCGTATCTTATAATATTAAAAATCTGTAGAGCATTGTTACACCATGAAAAGGGTATTAAAAGATTTATAATGAAAATAAAGAAAACGCTACATTTGCTACAAAGAGAATTTATTTGAAAATGCTTATATTGAATTACATTCACTTGAATCACTTCAACTAACTTACATATAATATGTTAGGTAACTAATCGATTTATCGATTATATTATAATATGATTTATATTTGGCATTACATTTCTTATTCGCTTATATTAAATCCGTAATAACTTGGAAGTATATAAATCTTACGAGCCACAGCTTTTAGTTCCTTGTCATGTGGTATTTCCGTTAAAGTTACTTATTTTAATTATAAATAAAACAACTTACTGGAAGTATTAAAAGATTAATTACTTCACCTATTTTTTTAATACAAAGTACAAAATACTGATACATTAATTATAATTCAAGATTCGTTTAAACTTATATAACTAAGTTCCATAAAGAATAATTTTGAAGTAAAGTATTGTCCACCTTAAATGCTTACTCATACTTATCAAATTTCAAAACAAAAAGAAAACGTGAATTCTATTTATCTTAAATAATTCAAACAAACTTAAAAGACTGGAGATAGCTGCAAATGAAAACACGCGCCAACCCAGGTTGCCTAGGTAATAAATAAAATGTAATAGGTTCCTCCCCTTACGTACAGAACTTAAGTACAGAAGTACTTTATGTATCTATTACAAAGTTTATCCAGGGATAAACTAATATAGCCTACATCACTATCTAATACACAATTCTCAAATACAATCTCTTAATGATATAATATTATTGAGCATCTAAAAAATAACTAGGCAGCTCAATGTGACTGCTTATAACTTATTCGTCAATAAAAAGCCGGGTCCGCTCCACACGCATATAACATGTTTTACAATTCTAAAATAACCGTGGCTTGTTTACAACTAGAAATGAATAACAAAAACAAAAAATATATACTATGGGTTACGGAAAGTTCTCCGCCGCGTCTGTCTCACTGTCTGGGTGTCTGCTCGAGGTAAATTCAAAAATTTGCATTTAACTATGTACCAATAGGTTGCGTGATCCTCGACCATGTTTTGAGTTGGTACATAATTTGTTAAATTTATGACTACGCAGGCGAAGCCGAAAGAAAAAAAGGCGCAGCGGACCCGGCTTTTCAGAGAAAAAATTTTAAATAAATACCCTAAGGGTTTTCTTAAAACGTAGCATAATAGTGAGTAATTATAACTTACTACCTACTAATCGTAAGTATGTATATTACTTATCGCAAATGTAAAGGTGGTATATAAAAACTATGACTATATTATGATAGCATCACACACACATTTATCTTAGATATGCTAACATCACACATTTAATATCAGTGTAATACAAAGGTTAATATTGATTTGAATACTTACAAGTTATAATGTATAAAGTAACTTTAACTTAATTCTGCCATGCCAATATTTTTTAAATTTATATTAAGTGTCTATGGCCTTTAATACTCTCTTACAAATTACCACATACTAGTTGCGAATGACTTAGTTCATACTATTTATGCATCTAATTTTTGTATTCTAAATACAATAATATATGTAGTAGAAGTATAGATAATATATCTTATTCAAAAGTATATTCATAAATATTATACTCAAAAACCGTCTTAAGACAATCAAATATATAAAGTAGCAAAGATATAAATATTTCCGTGAGATTAATATTATAAAAATATAGTAATGTTGCTTGCAATACTGAGAATATAATAAAGAATCTGCAACAGTTCCTCAAACGCTTCAGTCACAATACATTCATTTGCCAGTCTACGCTTTCATTGCAACCGTAAGGTAAGATACCCTCCATAATAACCAAACATTGTTTAAGACCTTCCTGACAATCGCATAGCTCAATACAAGGAGCGTAACTCTCCAATTCTTCGCAAAGGCTACATAGCTTACGAAATATTTTAATTGCCGTTTCTTTATCGCCATGCTGAAGCTTATCAATAATGTTGTAACTGAGAAATTTATTTTTATTTCTGGTTATTTTCGGCGGAATCTTCTTCTGTCGCATAGTCAGGTATGTGGGCCAGTTGTTAACACACGCCTCACACATGCACATGAATTTGTATTGGAACTGCAGTGAAGTCTGCCTCACCATGCGGTCCTCTATTGCATGATGGGAACTGAAGATGAAATTTAAGATATTAGAGACTTTAAAATCATAATTTTGTTGAAAACAATTTGTTGAATCTATCTTTATGTACATGTTATGCTCAAAGAATGTAATTTTCACTCAATGTGAAGAAAAAAAAAAATCTGTGTAAGAAACACTTAGGTATTGTGATGTTAATAGACAGACAAACATAACATAGAATCAGGAATGACACTTAATAAGAAATATCTGTCAGAAGTAGGTAAACTATTTTTATTCAAAATCCTATCCATAAAAATAGTCAACCCCAAAATGAACAAAAAATCTCAATAACTTTAAATATAAATATGTATTAGAATGGTGGAAACATAAAACAAAATATTTACATTTTAATATAGGAAAAGTTTAACACTTACCCATAATTATCATATAACTGCATTCCTTTTTTAATGGGTCGCAAAGCAAACAATGTCATGTTACTGGTACCAAGCTGACTGTACCTCACTACATTTGGGGCACATGAGTGGTTTATAAGGCTGTGAAATGCATAAGGTGCACTGGCTATATTTACATCTCCAAATTTCCCATTCCCGCCAGCCTCTGTATTAGCACTGATACCATGCATATTTGTTGGACTAGTCATACTATGAAGCAAAAGTAAACCAGCCACACATCGCCATATCTTTTCTTTGGCCTCTTCAGTATCAGCATCCATAAAATTTGTTTCATCTAAAAGAAATTTCAAAAACACAGCAGCAGTTACTGATTTTTGAAATATATCAGATATAGATCTTCTCTCCACATTGGTTGCTAAGGTGTGAATTGAGGCATAATATTTTGAGTCATACACCCATTTATCACCAACTTTTACATGACCATGAAACTCTGTATCAACATTTGACTCGGCTTCCTCGATTGTCTTATATAAAGACTCCCAATCTGGATGATCAGTGCGAGCCTTAATAACAGTTCTTAGAGCAAGTAATTCAAGTTTGGTGAAATTCATATCCACCAACGTAGCCATCAATGGACATTCTACTTCATGATACTCTTTCCAGGCTTTTGAGCTACATTCTTCATTGCAGTAAAGAGCAAAGCAACAATTTTTGCAAGGAATTAGATTCAGTTTCCTAGAGAGACAATAGCTACAACCAAAAAGGAGCTGTTGCTTTAAAAGTAATGCAAAATAAGGTTGCTCCTCAACAAGTACTTCACCAACCCTAATATCTTCCTTTGCAACAACATGTCTACCCATTTCCTTGTTATAAACAACTTCAAGTTTTGTGCTGGCACCAACATATCTTTCACTTTTTTCCCCCTTAAATGTTAATATATCTTTTCCTTCTGGGTTTTCTGCTTCATCTTGAACGCTACTTAGTGCTTCCTTACATAGCTCTTTCCTTTTTATCAATTTATCCCGAACTTTTTCAGGGTAATTTAAGGAAAAGCAATGTTCAATATCTTGTAAAGATTCAGCATATTTGTCTAATGAAAAAAATACAGCCGACCTATTAGATAGTGCTAGTGCATAGCTTTCTGAATCCAAAGGGGCATAAAGAAATGATAAATTATAATATTGCCATGCCTTATAATGATCTTTCTTTTGATAGCATTGGTTGCCTAGGTTACGATAATGTGTAGACACTTTCTCACTTTTATGGTGCTGCAAAATACTTGGGAAAAATTTGCTTTCTTCAAAGACATCGTAAACTAATAAAACTCTATCGCTGTTATTATCTGCTACTAATAATTTGCGAGAAATATCTGCAATTTTCCCCTGAGAAGTGAGTTTGTTTATAGCATCTGCATAAATAACGTCAATAATCATTGTGATAATTTATTTGAATATGTCTCACTTTGCAACACCATTTATTGTGATAAATCTCGGCTGTGAAATGGTTTATGTCGTCGAGCAGAGACTGAAAATGCAAAACATACCAGAGGACAAATCCGAGATAGGTAAATACTGTTGTATATTAACCTGAAAGCTGTCAGTTATATATAAATTACAGAGCTTTCAGTTATCAATTTGTTTAACTTATTTTTTCAGTACTCACCGATATAACAACAGTCCTTCTACATCCAAAGCTCCTGGAAGAACTATTTATACCACAGCCCGTTGCTCCTCATGCCGTTATCAAGCAACTCTTAGAAGATATATCTGCCTCATCGATTATGAGACTTGATAGTTATTCTATGAATAAACTTTGGGATTTAATGACAATGATCTTCAAATGGCAATTAGCTGTAGCGACAAATCAGAGTATTTTTGACATCAGCCGGCGACATTTAAAATGTGTAGCCACTTTACTACCGGTTTATTTCCCTAGAAAAATAATTGAAGACACAATCAAAAGATTTGACGATTTAGCAATGATTTTCACCGAGAATGATTATAAATGCCTTTGTAACACATTAATACTTTGGTTTTCTGAATATCATTCAAAAATTTCCGTCCTTTTAAGACTAGGACTGCAGCGCAATGATGGCACTTTTAATTTACCTGCTACAGTTAATCTTAAATTTCTTAAAAATCTAGGGGAAAATATTTATAAGCACGATAAGAAAAAGAAATCTATTGATGACTATCACATTCACTGTGCTGATGATAATGAAATCCGTTGTTTATTGGGTCCTATGGAAACAGCGTCACCGCACAAGCAAGCTTTACATGAAAATCATATTGAATCAAGAACCAAAAAATGCTCACCAGTAGCATTGCACAAGTACAAATATTTTAAAAATATTGATTTGAGTCGTAAAAATGTTCCAAGTAATGATCTTATTTTTACATCTAATGTTCCAAAAACGACACAGGAGGATCTGCTTGAAATGTTGGAAAATGTATCCCTTAACTAAATGTCCGTATAACACTTTATAAAGTCATGCATTTAAATACTTTTCATCATAATCATCCATAGAGATAATATGTACTACGTACATAATAATATTATCTCTATGTAATCATCAGTTATTTTCGTTCTAATATATTAAGTATCTACTTCAACTTCACCGATTATTGGTCAAATTCATCTTAGCTGGCAATAATTTACTCTATTAAAAGTGTGATATGTGATTCCCCGATTCTATTACAAATCAACAGTAAAATCCCCTTAAAACGAGCAATCCGCATCATAAATGAAGCGCACGAAAGAGCGGACCACAGATAACTATATATTAGGAGCGGACTCATTTCATTGTCCTATCACCTATGAGTGAATTCGCAAGGGTGATAATATCCCCGTCCGATTAGGGCCCTTCTGGCCTCCTCCACTCAAGCGACAGCCCAAGCCGAGGTTCGAGATCCCCGTCAAGGGGGGACGCCCTTGTGCATGTCGCTACGGTGAACCTTCAGTTCACCCCCGCGTCCGCGTTAAAATGTAGAAGCCCTTCTGGCTAACATTGAGAGACACCACGTTCTGTGGACACCACACAAAAAAAAAAAAAGGGTGATAATATTCAATGACCTATTATACTATAATATTACAGTAATTAATCTGTTATTGTTAGAATGTTCTTTAAATTTTCTATGTTAATTAATGTATGTAATTTTAATTTAGTATATAATTTAGTATTGTATTGCTGCTGAATTAAACGTTAAATTATAAGTACCTAGTACTTATAATTTTAGAAGCTCATGATTTTCCTAAAAATATTTATATAGGTACTTCAAATAATTTTACGGCGGTCGGTAAAGAAAGCAGCTACCTACGTACTTGTTGACCGGTAGAGTGATGGCCAAGCTGCACGGCTTAGATACGGCAGCTTAACTAACTTCGCTTTAGCTTAAACTAAGAACCGGTAAAAATTCGCACATGTTAGAATAAATTAATATTTAGTGCATTCGAGGAATTCCGGATGTCGAGTAATTCGGAAAATTGTGAATACCACTTTAGAGCATCGTTTTATTGTATCGTGAAGGCGTCGCATGAAAATAAATGAGTTTGATGTGATTAAACAAATATTATTCATATTTGTTTAATCAATCACTAGTTACGTATTAATTTAACGTTATTGAATTAAACCCCGTCATCCAGAATTACCCCAATACACATTAAATAAAACACAAACCATAAAAACTATTTTCGAAATCAAACAACATAAATCTGTATCAAAAATATTTTATTGTACAAAAGGAGAATGGCGAACTCCCATAGGACTTTGGGCCTGATCGTTACACTGATGATTTATGTGGGGTTAAATAGATAAAAATATACAGATTCTATAAATATAACAATTAAAGATCTGTTCTATGGGATAGCAGAGATATTGAGCATGTAACGTCACTAAAATTGAGGTTATGTTTGCTCGAGTTCAATGAATAGCTTTGTTTCTTTCTAAGTAGAGGTAAGTTTATATCCTATAATATATATTATTTAGATATAGTGTAACAGAAGAACAGTTAGGTAATAGAGATATTGGATCGAACTTTTATTCTTTTAGAGTACCTACCAAAACACCGTAGGTACTTATAAGTATATAAAATAAAACACGTTTTTTCATAAATCGTTTATTCATCATTATCATCATAAACAATTAACACATCATCCAGAAACTGTGCTGGTGGCATTAAATCTGGTTGATACCTTGCCCAGCTAAGGTACCATATTATGGACATAACGTGACAGCAGCAACCTACAGTTCTTCTTCCTACTAAACAATTACAATAATAGACTGTTATTGCTTCCCTTCCTATGAGAGCACTGTCGACTAAAATATAAGTAAAATAAGTTTTACTACTTCTATGCCTGGATTGAATGCGACCTCTTAAAAGCCATGTAGTACTTGATGTCGACAGTGCTCTCTGTATGTCGCTGTCTGATTCACGGCACACTTCTATAACATATTTGCCATCGTTTCTTATGTGCTCACCATAATAGGACCTTGCTTGCTTAATTTGATATGAACCTAAGGAAACCAACTGCATTGTCATCTTCATGATTTTCAATCCTCAAAGAATCATTTGCAAGTTTCCAGCATGCATCAAATAATATGTGATCAGAGTGAGTGATCTACAAATAAAGAATTAATATTACAATTGGACAAAAGAAAGTGAATATATATAAATCTCGTGTCACAATGTTTGTCCTCAATGGACTCCTAAACCACTTAACCGATTATAATAAAATTCGCACAACTTGTGGAGTTCGATCCAACTTGAGAGATAGGATAGTTTAAACATGTAGGTACCACGGGTGAAGCCGGGGTGGACCGCTAGTATATATATATAGATATCTCCATGGGCACTATGTTGATCAAACGTGCCATATAGTTAGTAATTATTTGATCCGTTTTCACTTGTTGATCCGGTTGGTATTTGTGGATCCATTGCCACACCACCGTCCGTATGTGGATCCAAACGGAGCCACAAGTGTCATCGTCAGTAATAATAATAATTACGTGCTTTTTATACAAATCCACCTTTTTTGCGTTTTAGCTCTTGTTGATCCGATTCAAATGAGCCAATCAGAGCCCACCGAGCTCAGCCATTGGTCGCTTGCGGCCTTAGCCATTTGAAGTCTTAAAGACATTAATTATTCCCGTTATAGAAACGTATGTTGCAGTTCGCCTTCCATAATTTGTTCGGATCTTCGGGAGGGCAAGATAGCTAGCTCGTCTATTAGGATAGTGGCGATTTGATGTTGAGATTATAATATTTGTATTTATGTTTTTATGTAGCGCTTTGCGGATGAACATACACGTATTATAAAAGTATAATTGTTTTAAATTCATTATTTTAGTGTCGTCGTAGATTTTATTTGTAGAAGTTAAAAAAGGATAGTTAAAGATAGTTTTAATGATTTTATTTTGTAAAATTTGGAGTGGCGCTAATTTATTTTTGTAAGCACTCCCCCATACTTCTATTAAATACATAAGGTGCGGATTTACTAACGTGTTGTAGATGGTGTGGCGTAATTTATGAGGAATGCAAGAAGTAATATTACGCAGAGATCTAAGAAGTGCTGATAATTTATTTTTTAGGTGGTCGATGTGATAATTCCATTTCAGAGAGCTGCCGATTCGCAAATCTAGGTTATTTGTCGTAGGTTTTATGTTCTAATACAACACCGTTAATTTTAAGTGGAGCGTGTGGTGGAATAATTTTGTTATGAGCTTTGAATTTAGATATTATATTTATTTTTAGTAGATTGCATTGAAACCATTTATTTAATTCATTTTGTGCTTGCGCTATCATGTCATGTATAGAGGGACCAAAATAAAACAGACAGGTGTCATCCGCATAAAGTGTAAGGTGACCATTTAGCTTTAAATCTTGTAAATTATTAATATAAATTAAAAAAAGCAATGGGCCTAGAATCGAACCTTGTGGTATGCCACATGTAGGTAATTGGTAAGGGAATGCTATCGTGGTTATCTATTTTAACTATTTGTGAAATATTTATCGATTTTTTAAATATCATTTCAGCATATCTAGTGCTTTACCATTAATGTTAATGGATGTTAATTTCTTTATTAAAAGTTCGTGAGAAACTGTATCGAAGGCCTTTTGTAGGTCAATAAACACTCCCAAAACTATAATTATTATTGTTTTCGTCAATGTTCTGTTTTATTTTAATAGTTAGGTCCATAGTCGCTGACAGAGTGTTACTTTTTGGCTTAAATCCGTATTGATGCACTGAAATAAAATTAAATGAGTCTAAATATTTTTCTAATCTCGTGTGTAAAATCTTCTCCAATATTTTTGACAATACTGGCAAAACCGAAATTGGCCTATAGTTACCAGGTTCAAATTTTGTACCACTCTTATAGATAGGAGTTACCATCGCTATTTTAAAACCCGGACCGGACGGTCGTTAACGAGTCCGGAAAACGTCCTTGACTTATGGCTTGGTTAAAACAGTCGCTTAAGGTATGATTTTTTCTTTGATGCATTTAATTGCTTTTGTAGTAATACCATCAAGACCTGTACTACAGTTTGAATTAAGGTTAGGTATTTATAATTATATATTTTTACTGACCTACCGAAGGTCTGAACTTATTAGTGAGATAATTTTTAAAATTTCGTAGTTTTATTTAGATATCCTCTCCTCTGAGTTATAAGATGGCGATTCTGGGAAACCAGCAAAAATTACATTTTTTTTGCGGCTCTTTCTGTCCCGTAGTTCCTTGATTAAGTGTTCATTTATATGAAGTTGATTTTTAGACGTAAAACCCGATGGATTGGCTGACTGATTTATTGATTGAAGATTAAATTCCAGTGATTTTATTTTACTCTCACCCGGGTTGATCTGGGATTCTAATTGAGAAATAGTACTCTTCAATATGTTTTGTTCAGTAATTATCATACATGCTGATGACTTAATTTCAATTATTTGATTCGTATTTTGGCGAATTAAATTCAAGGATTGTTCGTTGGACGATTTAATTTCGGTAATTTGTGTTTTTACCTCATGAATTTTGTTTACTATTTGTTCATTTGAGCATACATATTTTTCAAGTAATGTACTAATACGGCTCAACTCCGACCGAATATCCTTCATATCATCACTACATCTGCAATCTTGTTCTAGCGGTTGTTTCCGTTTTCTGTAAGTAATTTGAGTATCAGTTGGCGTAAAACTCGTAGAAAACGAACTTAGCTTCGATAGATCGGGATGCGATCCACCGGCAATACCCACTGCACCACTGCTGGTTAAACGTGTTGGCGATCTGCGTACACTCATATTTACTCCGCAATGGATAATTTGTGCAGAAATATGAGTTGTCATTTGTTTGACCTAAATCTTACATTTTAATTATTTTATTCGATTGATATCAGAGTCAGGGCAAAGGCGAATAAATATTATGATAATTATCTTGATATTTACTGATGATTCTAGAGGTAGGTTGTTACTTGTAGGATGCATACTACTTGAGAATTATCACCGTCACTGTATGACGAAAGGTTCGTCCAAATATCTATCTTTTTAGGGTTCCGAATTTTTAGTTTCACAACGTTTTCTATAAGTTTCAATTGAATTACGGTCGACTTCTTCAACTTCCATAAAACTCAGGAGATTTTTTGTTCGCCTTCCATAATTTCTTCGGATCTTCAGGAGGGCAAGATAGCTAGCTCGTCCATTAGGATAGTGGCGATTTGATGTTGAGATTTTAATATTAATTGTATTTATGTTTTTATGTAGCACTTTGCGGATGAACATACACGTATTATAAAAGTATAATTGTTTTTAATTCATTATTTTAGTGTCGTCGTCGATTTTATTTGTAGAAGTTAAAAAAGGATAGCTGTTAGTTTTAATGATTTTATTTTGTAAAATTTGGAGTGGCGCTAATTTATTTTTGTAAGCACTCCCCCATACTTCTATTAAATACATTAGGTGCGGCTTTACTAAGGTGTTGTAGATGGTGTGGCGTAATTTATGAGGAATGCAAGAAGTAATATTACGCAGAGATCTAAGAAGTGCTGATAATTTATTTTTTAGGTGGTCGATGTGATAATTCCATTTCAGGGAGCTGCCGATTCGCAGATCTAGGTTATAATTTTGTTATGAGCTTTGAATTTAGATATATTTATTTTTAGTAGATTGCATTGAAACCATTTATTTAATTCATTTTGTGCTTGCGCTATCATGTCATGTATAGATGGACCAAAATAAAACAGACAAGTGTCATCCGCATAAAGTGTTAGGTGACCTTTAGCTTTAATCTTGTAAATTATTAATATAAATTAAAAAAAAAAGCAATGGGCCTAGAATCGAACCTTGTGGTATGCCATATGTAATTGGTAAGGGAATGCTATCGTGGTTATCTATTTTAACTATTTGTGATCGATTTTTTAAATATGATTTCTGCTTTACCATTAATGTTAATGGATGTTAATTTCTACATTAAAAGTTCGTGAGAAACGGTATCGAAGGCCTTTTGTAGGTCAATAAACACTCCCAAAACTATATTGTTTGCGTCAATGTTCTGTTTTATTTTAATAGTTAGGTCCATAGTCGCTGACAGAGTGTTACTTTTTGGCTTAAATCCGTATTGACGCACTGAAATAAAATTAAATGAGTCTAAATATTTTTCTAATCTCGTGTGTAAAATCTTGTCCAATATTTTTGACAATACTGGCAAACCGAAATTGGCTTATAGTTACCAGGTTCAAATTTTGAGCCACTCTTATAGATAGGAGTTACCTTCGCTATTTCTAAAGAGTCCGGAAAACGTCTTTGACTTATGGCTTGGTTAAAACAGTCGCTTAAGCTATGATTTAATTTTTCTTTGATGCATTTAATTGCTTTTGTAGTATTACCATCAAAACCTGTACTACAGTTTGAATTAAGGTTATTTATAATTTTATATTTTTACTAGCTTCGGTAGGTCTGAACTTATTAGTGAGGTAATTTTTTTAAATTTCGTAGTTGTCTTTAGATTTCCTCTCCTCTGAGTTATAAGATGTCGATTCTGGGAAACCAGCAAAAATTAAATTTTTTTCGCGGCTCTTTCTGTCCCGTAGTTCCTTGATTAAGTTTTAATTTATATGAAGTTGATTTTTAGACGTAAAACCCGATGGGTTGGCTGACTGATTTATTGATTGAAGATTTAATTCCAGTGATTTTATTTTACTCTCACCCTGGTTTATCTGGGATTCTAATTGAGAAATTAAGTAGCAGTAATTATCATACATGCTGAATGCTGATGACTAATTAATTTCATTGATTTGATTCGTATTTTGGCGAATTAAATTCAAGGATTGTTCGTTGGACGATTTAATTTCGGTAATTTGTGTTTTTACCTCAGAAATGTTTTCATGAATTTTGTTTACTATTTGTTCATTTGAGCATACATATTTTTCAAGTAATGTACTAATACGGCGGCTCAACTCCGACCGAATATCCTTCATATCATCACTACATCTGCAATCTTGTTCTAGCGGTTGTTTCTGTTTTCTGTAAGTAATTTGAGTATCAGTTGGCATAGAACTCGTAGAAAACGAACTTAGCTTCGATAGGTCGGGATGCGATCCACCAGCAGTACCCACTGCACCACTGCTGATTAAACGTGTTGGCGATCTGCGTACACTCATATTTACTCCGCAATGGATAATTTGTGCAGGAATATGAGTCGTCATTTGTTTGACCTAAATCTAGCATTTTAATTATTTTATCAGATTGATATCAGGATATCGGAATCAGGGCAAATGCGAACGCTACACGTCAATAAATATTATGATAATTATCTTGATATTTACTGATGATTCAAGAGGTAGGTTGTTATTTGTAGGATGCATACTACTTGAGAATTATCACCGTCACTGTATGACGAAAGGTTAGTCCTAATATCTATCTTTTTAGCGTTCCGTATTTTTAGTTTCACAACGTTTTCTATAAGTTTCAATTGAATTACGGTCGACTTCTTCAACTTCCATAAGACTCAGGAGATTTTTTGCTTGCCCTAATTTCATATCCCCATGTCAATATCATGCAAGTGCATATAAATGGAACAGATCAACATACGACTAATGATTTGGTATATAAAACAAGAGTCAAAAAGTGTTTAAGCATTTCAAAATTTGAACCGTTACGAAGTCGAGTTTGTCTAGTCTAGGCGGATTTAGTAATGTATGGGAGGTTAACTATCTATAATATGTTTGTGTACGGAGCCAACAAATACTGTAGTGTTTACGAAAAATTAATCTACGTTACTTAATATACAGTTTCGTTGTGTCGGATCAAATAAAGCTGTAATTTTGATAATATAAATGGATCTGATCAACATACGACTTTGGATTTGGTATATAAAACGGAACCAACAAGTGTTTATGGGTTTCTGAATTTCGGCCGTTACGGAGTCGATTCAGTTCGAGATCTTAGTAATAAAAATGTTGAGTATATCAATTTCTCCACGAATACGTTTGGCAACATCGCTCAAATATTTGCGCCGTTGCCACTCCGGGCAAGATCTATGCAACCGGAGTCGAGTAATAAGGGGGAAAAGGTGGAGTCAGGAATGCACGGCAGTCGGGCTGGATCAACTTAGTGCCCAGGTTGGTATTTATATATATATATATATATAAATACCATTAATAAGTTATAAGTTGGTATTTATATATATATATATATATATATATATATATATATATAGATATCTCCATGGGCACTATGTTGATCAAACGTGCCATATAGTTAGTAATTATTTGATCCGTTTTCACTTGTTGATCCGGTTGGTATTTGTGGATCCATTGCCACATCACCGTCCGTATGTGGATCCGAACGGAGCCACAAGTGTCATCATCAGTAATAATAATAATTACGTGCTTTTTATACAAATCCACCTTTTTTGCGTTTTAGCTCTTGTTGATCCGATTCAAATGAGCCAATCAGAGCCCACCGAGCTCAGCCATTGGTCTAATTGTTTTTTGAATACAATGAATGAGTTTACAACTTTACACTTTTCAATTTGCTTGGCAATCCGTTATAGAAACGTGCTCCCTCGTATGTTGCCGTTCGCCTTCCATAATTTGTTCGGATCTTCGGGAGGGCAAGATAGCTAGCTCGTCTATTAGGATAGTGGCGATTTGATGTTGAAAATATAATATTTGTATTTTGTATTTATGTTTTTATGTAGCGCTTTGCGGATGAACACGTATTACACGTATTATAAAAGTACAATTGTTTTAAATTCATTATTTTAGTGTCGTCGTAGATTTTATTTGTAGAAGTTAAAAAGGGATAGTTAAAGATAGTTTTAATGATTTTACTTTGTAAAATTTGGAGTGGCGCTAATATTTTTTTGTAAGCACTCCCCTATACTTCTATTAAATACATTAGGACGTGTGGTAGATGGTGTGGCGTAATTTATGAGGAATGCAAGAAGTGATATGACGCAGAGATCTAAGAAGTGCTGATAATTTATTTTTTAGGTGGTCGATGTGATAATTCCATTTTAGAGAGCTGTCGATTCGCAAACCTAGGTATTTCTCGTGGGTTTTATGTTCTAATACAACACCGTTAATTTTAAGTGGAGCGTGTGGTGGAATAATTTTGTTATGAGCTTTGAATTTAATCCTACTAATATTATAAATGCGAAAGTTTGTATGGATGTATGAATGTTTGTTACTCTTTCACGTAAAAACTACTGAACCGATTAAAATGAAATTTAGCACACATATAGAGGGTAACTTGGATTAACACATAGGATAGTTTTTATCCCGGAAATCCCACGGGAACGGGAACTATGCGGGTTTTCCTTTGCAAACGCGGGCGAAGCCGCGGGTGGAAATCTAGTATAACATATTTAGATATATTTATTTTTAGTAGATTGCATTGAAACCATTTATTTATTTAAATCATTTTGTGCTTGCGCTATCATGTCATGTATAGAGGGACCAAAATAAAACAGACAGGTGTCATCCGCATAAAGTGTTAGGTGACCATTTTAGTCCATTGAAATGTTACATTTTTTTGGCCTAACCTTGCGTTTTTTAGAGGACGCAATTTTATTTTTTGGATGTGTAGGGGGGATCAATGTGAAGCTAAAACCAAGTCTGTGGGGTCGCCACCCTTGTCCCACGGCCGCCATCTTGAAAATAGTGGTTGAAATGATTTTTACGATATATCTCTTAAAATATTTATCTGATAAAAAAAATTGTTACCATTATTTGTTGCAAATTAAATTCTCTACAACTTTGGTCCAGTAACTTTTTGTCGTAGAACTATAAATAAAAAATTTATAAGCGAAAATGTTCAGAAATTAGAGCTATTTAAATGTTTCGATAAAATTGTTTTTTATCATTTTACGAAGAAATGATATCAGACCATTTTTGTAGATTGTTTTTCAAGGAACAACTTTTACATACAACATTTTTTCATTACGTCAATAGCTAAGGTTTTACAGCGCTCTGAAGTGAGTACTATTTTTCAGTAGTAGTTGGCATAGAAATCGTAGAAAACGAACTTAGCTTCGATACATCGGGATGCGATCCACCGGCAGTACCCACTGCACCACTGCTGGTTAAACGTGTTGGCGATCTGCGTACACTCATATTTACTCCGCAATGGATGATTTGTGCAGGAATATGAGTCGTCATTTGTTTGACCTAAATCTAACATTTTAATTATTTTATCAGATTGATATCAGCATCAGGCTTAGATCATTAAGTAATGGATAACACTCACAGGCGCTTCCTCTTTCGCCGAGGTATAAGATTTTTCGAATCGAAAAATCTTATGCTTTCATAAAAACTACTTGCGTAATCGATTACAAACACTCTGCGTATTAGTAAAACATCGAAAGGACGTCTGCGAGTGCTCCGCTAAAAATTCCGTTTTGTGCTGTCAAGTCTTGCAGAAACAAGTCAAACACATCAAATATTTAAAAAGATGGAATAATCTTTCATTTGTAAGTATTTTTTTATTTTTTTTACGTAAATATCTATTTAAATGCAATTTCTAATAATCGTCGATGTATCGTTTAGCGATATGAACAAGACAAATAATCGAGTCATGTTTACTCGATCATTGATGCGGCCCCACGAGACTATCATGGAAAGAAAATATATAAATTTAATCTTTATGATCTAAGAGATAAAGTTGAATTTAAAACGCGATAATGAACCGCATTATTTACGAGACTATCTTGTAAAGAAATACAAATTTAATCTTTATGCTCTAAGAGATAAAGTTGAATTTAGAACGCGATATTGAACCGCACTCTCACGAGACTATCTTGGAATGAAATACAAATTTAATCTTTATGAACTTAGTGATAGAGTTGAATTTAAAAACTCGTCGCTTAAAAGGTCGTAAATTTTTACGACTTTCGTGACACAAACTGTTTTTGTGAATGTTTGATTGTGTTTCAATAGTGTGAGTTACCCTCCCCGCACCAAAATCAGCAGAAAGTTTAGTTAGAACATTTGCCAGCGTACTCCATCCATTACTTAATGATCTAAGGCATCAGGGCAAAGGCGAACGCTATACATCAATAAATATTATGATAATTATCTTGATATTTACTGATGATTCAAGAGGTAGGTTGTTATTTGTAGGATGCATACTACTTGAGAATTATCACCGTCGCTGTATGACGAAAGGTTCGTCCAAATATCTATCTTTTTAGGGTTCCGTATTTTTAGTTTCACAACGTTTTCCACTTCTTCAACTTCCATAAAACTCAGGAGATTTTTGTTAGCCCTAATTTCATATCCCAATGTCAATGTCATGCAAGTGCATATAAATGGAACAGATCAACATACGACTTATGATTTGGTATATAAAACGGAGTCAAGAAGTGTTTGAGCATTTCAAAATTTGAACCGTTACTGAGTCGAGTTCGTCTAGTCTAGGCGGATTTAGCAATGTATGGAACATTATACCTAACTATAATATGTTTGTGTACGGAGCCAACAAATACTGTAGTATTTACGAAAAATTAATCTACGTTACTTAATATACAGTTTCGTTTTGTCGGATCAAATAAAGCTGTAATTTTGATAATATACATGGATCTGATCAACATACGACTTTGGATTTGGTATATAAAACGGAGCCAACAAATGTTTATGGGTTTCTGAATTTCGGCCGTTACGGAGTCGATTCAGTTCGAGATCTTAGCAATAAAAATGTTGAGTATATCAATTTCTCCACGAATACGTTTGGCAACATCGCCCAAATATTTGCGCCGTTGCCACTCCGGGCAAGATCTATGCAACCGGAGTCGAGTAATATCGGGGAAAAGGTGGAGTCAGGAATGCACGGCAGTCGGGCTGGATCAACTTAGTGCCCAAGTTGGTATTTATATATATATATATATATATATATATATAAAACAATGTGTGTTTACATTTTTGTTTGATTTCAATAGCTAGTACTAAATACCTTAGATAATACTAATCCACTCACCGTTAGAGGAGCAGCCCACCCTTGTATAATTGATAATATTGCGTTATCTTGTAACAAATGCATACGTATAGCATTGTTACGATTAGCATTAATACCACAGTTGATGCAGTTCATATTAATTGTAAATGAAAAATCGGATGCAAAGTCGGTGTCCAGGTAGGGTAGCAGTAGTGAGTCGTAAAGGCAGGTAATCAAAGTCCGGTGTGCAAGCGTTGGTTGGTAGTAATAACAGAGATCGTCAGTGTCCGTAATACGTAGCGAAAGTCGATAAAGATGAAGAAAATAAGTTAACCACAAGCACAAAGTCGAATGTAACGTAACGAAAAACCTCAATCAAATGTCAAAAGTCAAACGACAAACATGACATTGTAATTAAAATTGAAGCGGCCAGCTACATTTCAGAAATATTCTTACAAAGTGCGGCCGCCATGAGTAAAAATGTATAGAATTACGGATTACCTAAATAAATAGCGTGCTAAAAAATTAAAAATAAAATATGTAACGCAGTCAACTTATATTTCTGATTCATAAAGCATTTGAATTTTGTATAAAACTAAAAATGAAAATAAATATTCATTCGTTTTAATCGATATATCGACTATTTTACTCCTGACAGCACTGACAATCTCTGCTTGATAAGACCGGTAGTCATAGAAATCTAAATAACAATGCCGTTAGTGAACATATTATCTTTTTTTTTCAAACATTTGTTTTCCCATAGAATCAGAAGTCAATATTTTACCAAGAATTATTAAAAATAACATAATGAATTTTAAATTTATTATCATTTCTGTAAGGCCTTATTTATGTTAGGCCCAATTTCGCCATTCTCCTTTGCCAACATTAAAATATGTTATGATTGTTCAAACAAAAAAACCTTACATATAAATACTCTATTTATCAGTTTTTCAAAGGACCAGTTCCACGAGTCGCGAATAAAATTACCAATAATAATTAAAGATATTTAACAATTCTTGACTCATATTTTCATGCATAATTTGTTAGGTATGAATGAAAAAACATGTCCTATCAAAACAACATTGTAATTTTAAAGAACAAAATTAGCATTTCAAATTTAGAAAACATTCACCACAGACCAATAAAATTGGTCTATGAGATTCACAATAATCTATAATCTTTTTTAATTGGTAAAAAAGCTTATCCTTTTTTGATATTTAGTCATACAAAGACTTAAAACTGGTCACTTAACTATAAATTAAAAGTTAATATAACATAAAACCTTATTATTTCGAATACAAATTGTTGAGAGGTAATTATTTCAAATGCACTTTGTTATAATACAGGCTGACAGTAAGGTACCAAAAACATTGTGATCAACTAATCAAAACATCACAAATTATTCTTACATTATAATATTATGTCAAACAGTTTGTGAAATACTGGATTTATGTCAGCAAGACTATTTTTAAGCTATTGCATAGCTTCTATCGCGGGCCTTGAGCGCGGGGACCGAATCGAGAAATTCCGTAACGAAAAAACCTCACGCTCCCCACTCCGACGGGCGGAGGTGTGGCTTGGAGGCATAGCATGCAATAGCTTTACCGCGGCAGTCCCCGAGTGCCACACGTCGTTTTTTTTATTTTAATGTTAAAATATATACCATAATATGAATAACATGATATATCAAAGAAAACAATGTACTGAAATCATAGAGGTATTATAGATATAACTGACTTATGCAATGGTTAGAAAGAGAGAGGATATCACGAACCCTATCTTTGTCTTTGTAAGAAAGAGAAAGATACCTTGGGTTTCTCTTTCCTAAGCTTTGGATGTTTTGGAAATAATCTACATGTATAAGTCCATAACACCTCTATATTTAAAATATTAGTTAATTTACATGTTAATTACAGTAATAGTAGTTAGTCAAAATATTTGTTAGACATATCTTAATAATAGTTTTGTAGTAATAATAATAAAAATGTATAAAAAAACATGAGTACAAATTATTCAAATTATGTATGTTTTTTGCATGTCTGTATGTTACAACCTTATAAAATGTACATAATTCTGTCACATTTAAAGAAGTTTTCATAATTTAAATAATCCAGATTTTAATATCACCACATCATTAAATACGTAAATCTAACTATATACAAAAAAGCTCTTAAAGTTTCGTATTTTAACAACAAAAACAAGATCTTTTCATCTTAAAAAAACCAAAAAGGGTGCCTTCCACTTAAAAACTAAAGCATTAATACTATATTTTATGAAAGAGAATTAGTGTTACAGCCTAGTTTCACTCAAACCAAGTTTTATCATGAGCCTTTTTTTAGTATAAACATAATATATATATAAACAATTCTTGCCTGTCTGAAGTTTTAATGTATCCTTTGGGACAGTTTCCCATGTACTTTATTATGCCAATAACAAACAAAATCTAAAACTAATGACTGACAACACACAATGAAAATCTCTTACGAGTAAACAACCTAAATTAACCACAAAATCCGATATTACCACATGTTCAATATCCCTTCCTTCCTTTACCATATTAAAAGCGAGTCACAAACACCACATTATGTCTTTAGACATAAAAATCACTTAGTCACTTTAAAAGTCAGTCAGTTTATTGTCTTTGGTCATATTCACTGCTATAGAATTCTCGAGTGCATTCTTGAAGTTGGTGAGAAACTCGAATCTGGTAGCATGCTAGCATCTCCATATATGGGAGAGCTAGGTCCGTTAGAAGCGTATGGGCTTCGGGACCAACTCCTTTGGCGTAATGGCGGCGTTTCCGGGAGCACCGTTTGTACAGGCTCGGTTGGTAAACGGATTGGCGACTTCTGTTGTAGTTTTGATTGGACTGAAAATAATTGATTAAATTAAACACAAGATTAATTTTTTTCATAACAATTCAAATATAAATTTAAATTTGCCTGCCCCGGATTGGCGGGAAAGGATGCGGGTTCGAGTCCAGCCTCGTGATCGAATTTTTTCTATTCTTAATAAATTTATATTTATGGCATGGTATTTGAATGCCATAAAACCAAAAATATCAAATTCAACAATTCAAATTTATTATTGTTAATCTTGTCCCACAAATAAACAGGGCATCTATGACACCGATTCAATTAATTTAATTTACAAAAAACTGTATAAAAGATTAGAATGCATGTTGTATATTGTAATGATGAAAGCAAAGTTGTTACCTAGATTCTAGACTATAAATTTTTGTTACAATTTATGTTATGTCTGAAAACCATAATAGATATACTTATAAAATTAAACAAATTCTTACCATAACAATATCCAGCAGCCATAACCGCTACAGTTATGATCGTTGACAAGTACGGTCTCAGCAGAGAGAACAACGCTCCCAACAGCGTACCGCATGCAATATCGCACTCTCTTTCAACATCAACCCTTATCTCTTGCGCTGTTAACTTCGACACAATATTGATCCACCCGAGGCCACAATCATCACTTTCACTTTTCACTGTCACTACAATTTCAGTGTCCTTTATACTGGGTTCTATCTTTAGTCCAGGAGATGCGGTCATCTTGACATGTTTCATCGCTTGCGGATGTCCCGTTATTGTGAATAGCGTTGGAGGGTTGAGTAGCGACACTTTGTTCGCTGAGACGTGTATTAACGGGAGGAGGAGGACTTTGGTGCACGTTCTGAATGTTTCCCATTCCGCGCATAAGTCGAGTTCTAAAGATTGCGTGACCTGTACGGCTGGTATTATTGAACAGCCAAGTTGACCTGAAACATTTTTGTTTATATAATGCTGTTTAAGTATGTCGTAACAAAAATTGTTAAAAAATAAATAATTGTCGAGATGACAAATTTTTCATTTCTAGATGATGGTTTTAATCAATCCTCGTAATTAAATTTATTCTATTCTTTAAAAATGTATCATTTATAAAGTAATTTAATGCTATAAAAATTAAATGTATGTAATTTTCATTATGAATATTAGTTTTATATTTTAATAATTAAAGCAAAATAACAATTAACCGTTCTTAAGATCCAAAACCGGTTGCGCCGTGTGCGGGGGCTTAGTCCTGCATGTATACGGCAACTCGACTTCCACCCCCTCAAGCGCGTACTTCTGTTCCTCTGTACAGAGCACCGGCCCGGTTCCCAGACCGGAGTCTATTTTCAACGGCACGAAAGATGCCGGCCATTCGCCGGGAATGAATTCCATCTGTGAGAGAATATTATTGTTAACATTGTTACTGCTCCAAATTATATAAAAATATCGTGGTGACAAGTAAGCACAAAAATGAATTGATGATTGGTTTTGTGCGAAGGCTAAAAATTATGAAATGCGTATTACGTATTTTACGAACGACCTTAAATGGTTGAGTAAGTAAGTAAATTTGGGGTGAAGTATCATTTTATTTATTTGTATAAAATAATAACAAAAAACGATACTATGTGTCATGTAGAAATGCAATAACAGCACGCTGTTGCACATTAGCACGCGCAGCGGGGCCATCGTGGCGCAGCGCATGTCATGGAGTCACAAAGAGAGGGTTTCAAAGATATGACATTGAGCTAACATACTTTACGGACCTTAATGAATATTTAAATTCGTGTGTACGTTTTTTAAGCTTTGTTTTACCCGCGTGGCTCCGCTTCTGTTGGTCTTAGCGTAATGATATTTAGCCTATATCCTTCCTCGATAAATGGGCTATCTAACACAAAGAATTTTTCAAATAGGACCAGTAGTTCCTGAGATTAGCGCGTTCAAACAAACAAACTCTTCACCTTTGTAATTATCTATTTATTTATAATACTTTATTGTACAAAACAATGTAAGGAAATTTAGTACAATCTAATAAGGTACAAAAATTTTGCACAATTGGCGGCCTTATATTAGTATAGATTAACGGCTTTACTAATAAAAAGTTAAACAATGGATAAATTTCTACCATTTTATACAATAGCTGTGTCCTGCTCTTGCTCACATGAAACGTCAATCATAAAAACAAGACAGGTTATTGCAATGACTAATCCATTGCATAGCGAATGGGTAACATTTTTCAAACTCAAACAAACTCAAACTCAAACATTTATTTATTCAATTAGACTTCTTTTAGAAGCACTTTTGAAACGTCATTACATATTTTAACATTTACCACCGATTCGGAAAGCAGTATCTACGGAGAAGAATCGGCAAGAAACTCCATAGTTGCTCTTTTTAATCATGTCAGTTTTACAATTTAATTTTACAAAATACATTATATGTATGTCGTGGTCATATCGTAGATTTGATCATTTCATGATATGAGTGGCCATTTCACGAAATGGTCGCATATCGTGAAATGGCCAATTTAGTTTGGCCACATCATGATGTGGTATGGGCAGATCAATGATAAGAAATCGTTTCACGATATGGCCAATTAACGCACGGTTTTTTCATGAAATGACCAAAATTATTTGATCATATCGTAAAATAGTTACATTAATCGTTGGTAGAGGCGCTGCAAGCTCTGTGTTTATGTGATAAGATGGCGGCCGCTGGCGAAAATTAAATTATTCGCAGTTAAAAACTTCATAATTCGTTTAATAACAATATTATGAAGAAAGTCATAGCAAAGAATTTACGACGAAGAGGTACGAGTACTATGGAAAATGTGGATATCTTATGTATGTATTTAAGAAAAAATGCGACTTAAATAAAATAATTTAAGAAACTACTACTATATTATTATAATTGTTTGTTTTTTAAAAAGCGATCCGCTTCTGGCACTCGCCGGCCGCTGCCGCGGCACGCTCGCTTTGCTCGCTCGGCTCGTGCGTTGTTTATCAAAGTGTAACCTAACCTAACCTAATTGTTTTCTATTGCAAAAACGATTCGCTTCTGGCATTCGCCGGCCGCTGCCGCGGCACTAACTTAAGTGACATTAAACAAGTTTTTAGAATATAGTTATTCTGAAATTTTTTAATATTTTATGGACTCTTTATATTTTATACGATCTGGCCAAATGTGGATGACCAAATCGTGAAACGTTGACGATTTAACGATCTGATCAAACTATGTTGGCCATTTCACGATATGCGACCATTTCGTGAAATGGCCACTCATATCATGAAATGATCAAATCTACGATATGACCACGACATGTACATTATAATCATAATATGCCAAAGAACTGTCCTGTGGTTTTTACGCGACAACCCTTCATAGGTTTTTATCGTCCATATATTTCTTAATACTGTAATAGGCTCTCTGAATTAGTACATTTTTTATATAAGTTTTAAATTTACAACTACTGAACTCTTTTATATTATGAGGAATAATTTAATTAGTAAGGCCGTAAGTTTATACGCAGTAAGAGCAGTGGTGGCTCAGTGGTGAGACCTCGGACTTTGAATCGATAAGTCCGGGGTTCGGGACCAGGTGAGCGCGCAGGAAATAAATTGATTTTTCAATTTATCTGCGCATGTTGTAACATCACCACTGCTCGAACGGTGAAGGAAAACATCGTGAGGGAACCGACATGTCGAAGAATTAAAAAGTTCGACGACATGTGTCATCCGCCAACACGCACTTGGCCAGCGTGGTGGATTATGGCCTGTACCCTCATAGGAGGCCCGTGTCCCAGCAGTGGGAACGTATATGGGCTGATGATGATGATGAAGTTTATACCTCTGTGAGCGGCAGCTGGTGCACGCTGGCGGCGGCGGCGGGGCGGTCGCGGCGCAGCGCGTGGCGCGCGGGCGCGGCGCCCGCCAGCAGCGCCAGCGACGCGCCCGCGCCCGCCGCAATGCGCACTGAGCTGTCGCCGCGCCAGCCCACGCCCTCCAGGCACACTGCCCAGCTGCCCACCGCTGGAAGATAACACATAAATAAAAACTTGACAGGTCTCAAGGGACACCCCGATGGAATGAAGTTACTAAAATCATTGACTTGCTTTCTACAGGGTTAGTTTTCAATGACCGGCCAAATTTTCAGAAATGGTTCAGAATCGATAACATTTTCGATCTAATGAAAAAAAAACGTTTTTTTTTTAAATTAGATTTCATTCCTGTCCGCCACTAAAAAGCGAACGTGTGGACATTACAAAAGCAAAAGTCAGTTCAACAACCTAGATAGGTAGAAGTAAGCACACACATAAATTTGGCGATACGCGCACGCACACAAGTGCACTGATTCGCAATAAGACGTCGGCGAGCGGCAGAGCGAGGTCGTTGAACTTATCGCGTGTTTACGATTTAGGAAATTTTTAAGACATTTTCAAATGAATGTTATTATTTTATTTATTTTTTTTATTCGACAATAATATTTCAAATGTACCTTTGGTTTAATATCTAGATCTTAATTTTAAATTTTGGCTGGTCATTGAAAACTAACCCTGTATAGCATCTTCAGCTTGTTTAGAGAGCATCGTTAATTACAATCATGAATCAACACTTGTTCCTCCGACGACATGATAATATGTAAACATGAAGTATCACAGTCGTAGAGCAAAGACAGACAACATTGTTCAACAAATCCAACCAAACGGAGTATTCATCAATATTATCAACGATTTCTCAATGTAAATCATCAAATTACTAATATTTTAGTCAAAATAGATTACTTTTATAATTTTGAATAAAAATGGAAATGAACGTGGAACTAGTGTATTTTTTGTTTCTTTAAAAATTTTAATTATAAGATGCAGTTCGATCAAGAGGAAACAATACAAAGTATAAATTATGTTTTTTTTTCATTCCATAAAGAAATAATGTTAATGTTATAATTTACCTAATATCCTGTTAACGCTAACGTCTGTAGCGGAAACCCATACTTCATCGGAGACAGTGTGTCCCCCGATAGTGCTGTGGAATCCCATAAACGCACCAGTCCCATCTATATTCGACAGTAATAGTTCCGTTCCGAGACCACTGAAAATAAAACAATTCAATGTATGAAATACGAAATATTTCGTAAAATAATATTCTGCGATAAAGCAATAGTTTTATAATATGTATAAATAACAACAACTACAATACAGGATGTTAAAGATGTCGATTTAAAATAAGTTTATTATTTATTACTCGTCAACTAAATATATAAATAAATTATTAAACATAGATTAAGATCGTCCTCCTTGTCTCTGGTAACAAATGTCTAACATATAGATAACAATTAAAAAACATTTTTAAAAGATAGAGCAATAAAAAATGATTCAAGTGTTTTTGTCAATGTATGCGTACGTGTGCGTGTGCGTGCGTGCGGACGTGTGTGCGTTCCTACATGTGTGCGTGCGTGCTTTCGTGCTTGTGTGCGTGCGTACGTGTGAATATTATTTTGATTTATTTTATAGTTTACCTAACAGCAGGCCTTGCATGCGCATGCACCGGCGGCGACACGGAGCAGTTAGCCTGCGGGCCGATCAGCTCGCGGCCGATAGAACTGCGCAATACAACGCGTATCCCGGCCTCGTCCTCGCCGGACGGCTCCGCGGTGCAGTAGTGCGGCGTTGCCACTTCTACGTGGATTATCTGTGGAAATAAATTAAAAATATTCAAGCAAAAAGATACATAGTACTAACTTTTATTACCCCCTTATATTGTGGATTAATTTAATTATTTGCAACTAAAACTATAAAACAATTTAAAAATGCGAAGTTACATAGACTATATTTTTTTTATAATGTGAATGAGTGATGGTTTTACTTTTTAACTTAATACCTAATAAATTAACTTAACAAGTATGAAAATCATTTCATTTACTTAACCGGTAAATTAACATTCAGAGACCAATAAAAAAAGCTCATATTTTAATGAGTAAAGAAAACATTTAACTTTCATCAACATAAACAACTAAATCACAAAGACACAAAAAAAACTTACACTCTCCCGATTAATTCCGTTCCTCTCATCATTATGCCTTGCCACAGCAACCCCATGCCCCGGTCGCATAGCAACCAGTTCACCGCTCGGTCGCAAATCAAAGGCTCCATCGTCATACGACACCCAGCTACTTCTGGGCGCTGAATGTAACTTCACAGTGGCTCCTACAGCTAGAGCAAGTCGTTCTCCAGAGTCCATTTCTCGTGATAGACCGTCTACGGATGTCTTGATATCTGTTATGCCGAGGATCTCGATTGTGCTGTCCCAGGAACGCGTTTCGGATACCTGAAAGGAATTTTTATGTTATGGTGATTTGTGAAAGTTGTGATACATTATATTTTTTTTATTTATTTATTGATTTCTTAGAGTCAACACTACACGTTTTTTAAACTTTAATTGTTGAAATAATCAAAAATATATTTATAAATCGCGCATGTAATAAATTTCTACGTTTTTATATTTTTCATTGTAAAAATGCATTTTTGAAGCTGTAAATCGTGACCAAAGTTACCTGTCCCATATTCCGCACTCGAACGTCGATTGTAATAACGCCTGCTTTCAGCGGAACAACGCGTATCGACAATCCCTCTGCGGCTGTTCTTTCCAACATATCTGAAATATCGAAATAAAAATATTCATGTTTAAAATCAGATTTTCCTTCCTGCAAAGAGAAATATTGCAGTTTTTAGTTTTTTTTTTTCGATTATCTTGAATCGATTTGCAGGGTTATAGTAAGTCGTTAAAAAAGTGCGGTTAGCTGTTTTTTTTTTTTATGGTTGTTTGTAATTTTAAATATTATCGTGCCTATTGTACAATGTCGCGAGTCTAGCCAGGATCCCGCAGGATCCTGGCGCAACACGTGCGCAACCCAGGTTGCCGCTAATAGCGGTTGTTACGTCACGACGATTTACGTGCAGCGCTGTTGTGCTCAGCCCGGCCGCTTGTGTCCACACGCACACTCACCCATAGCGTGCGTGGTGTACAGCGTGGCGGCTCTAGCGCTGGGGTCGCGCAGGGTCCAGGTGGCGCGCGGCGGCGGGTGCAGCGCCCACAGCGCTGTTGTGCTCAGCCCGGCCGCTTCTATCCATACACGACCAGGTTTGCCCACCAACAGTGTTTGAGTTGAAGCCCGCAAGCGAAGGTTCGATATAGGTACCACCTGAAACAAATATTATTCATGAAATATGTCGCTTTCCACAAAACAACATGGGTCAATTCACATTGATAAGCAGCGGCGCGCAGCGGCTGCAAAAGCAACTGCTAAAACAACATGATTATCGCTCGATTGTCCGTACAGCGAATGCTAGGAAGGCGCCGCGGCCTACTTAGCAAGCAACTATGAACTTTATATGTAGAAATCGTCACTAAACAACCCTAAATTTGCAAAGCATGATGTAGTGCTGAATTTATGATATGTTGTTTGAATAAGTAAGGGGGATGTAAATCCCAATTTGCAACTTCGAAAAAGTTGTGCTTGCTGCGCACCACGTGATAAACTGCGAAAATTTTGGACTTTTTTCACTTTTTGCTCTAAACGTCATAAACTATGCGTTTCTGACAAGTGACATTTTCTATAAAAATAAAGCTAATTAAATTTGCAACAATTTATGCCTTACCGCAGCTCTCTAAACCTTATAACAACTAAGCTGTGGCCCTTCAAAGATGGCCCGTTTTTCCCGAAAATTTGAAATTTTTAGTTTTGCTCCCGTTTGAAGCAAAATATTGGCAAAACCGCTCGTTCTATGAGAAGGTCGTCAAAATAAAGTTGTAGTAAATTTAATTTTCTTTTATTTCACTGAACCTTAAATATTCATCATCTTCAACAGCCGGCAACCCTTATTTGCGGGCGGATTTAATTAGGCACCCATATATGATAATAATTAATAGGAAAAAAAATAGCTTTAATTTGAAATATGATTCATAAATGTGCGTGATGAACGTATAAATGGATCGAAATCATACCTGTTTGCACCAGGTTGCGGCCAGGTGAAAAACGGCAACCGTGATTTTTTTTAATATTTATATGTATAATTTGCCATGATGTAGATTAAATTTTATATAAAAAGAACAAGTGAACGAAATTTTTTCCCAAAAATCGATTAGAAAAAATTTAATTAAACATGCTTGCGGGCAAATTTTGACTGGCAACCTAGTCGATATATTATATATTATCCTACTTATAAATATACATAAAATGTTGGTTTCATCAAAAAAACTATGAACGCACTAATCCTGCGTTGGGATTTTTATAGTACTACCACTATAAAAATCGAAATCGTGATAATATGTAGAATCAAATGCAATGATTACTTTGAATAAATATCACCATAAATTAATAAATGCGTTGTGCTTATAATAAAACAGAATTTTATTTATTATTAACTCAAAACTCAAACTCAAACATTTATCTATCCAATTAAACTTCTTCGAGAAGCACTTTTGAAACGTCAATACATATTTTTAACATTTACCACCGATTCAGAAAGCAGTATCTATGGAGAAGAATCGGCAAGAAACTCCATAGTTGCTCTTTTAAATCATTTCAGTATTACAATTTAATTTTACAAAATATGTAACTAACTGTACGTATATATTATCATAATATGCCAAAGAACTGTCCTGTGGGTTTTTACGCGACAACCCTCCATGGGTCCATCTTCAATATATTCCTTAATGCTGTAATAGGCTCTCTGAACTAATACGTTTTTTACATAGGCATGACGACAGTATCCATAAATGATCGTATTAGTGTTTTTAAGGGAAAATGTATAATAAATAAATTCAATATAGTGACTTAAAAATCTTAAAAACACTAAGATTAATGAGATTATCAATAAAATAAAACATTGAAATTCTGCAGTTGGCCATTTTGACTAAAACACGCGTGACGTCACGCTTAAGTAAACAACTCACGTCAGATGTGTTCTGTTGTTATGAATATGTTGAGAATATGCATTTTTATTTATTTTCTATTGTTTCACGTATGCTTTATCGACTCAGAACAGAAATATAATTGTGAATTCACGAATACGTGGTTTCGGGGTTCTCCACGCCAACTTTATACAATGATTTCTCGCTTGAAATAATTACTAACACATTTTTGAGCATTATTTTAATGTGGATTCACACTGCAATACTGCACACCACTTATAAACTTTGAAATTCGTTTCTATGACACATATTAAATATATATATATTTTTAATTTTCTTGGCAATGCATACAAATAATTACGTATTTACTAAAGAGTGACGTCACGCTTACGCCATGACACCTGCGAGCTGTTTTGGCACAGTTGATAAATATTTTTTGAAAAATGGCTTTTATCTTCGTTAAATGTAAGTATATTACCGAAATATAGGGTTTTTCTTGTATAGTAAACGTATACACACATTAAGGAAGAGGATTTCAAAATCTTTCGTCATGCCTAAGCACTACTAAACTCTTTAATACTATGAGGAATTCTGTTGTAAAAAAGTATACCTTTAAACGAATTTTTAAATTTAGCTAACTGGTAAAATGGCATTTCAATTTTATTTCTGTTCCTTGTGCCATAACGGTGTCTATCTCCTACTCTTGTGTGTAAGTCTGCGTTTTTGTGTACATATAAAATATTATTAAATATATACTGTGATGGTACAGTGAGGATACCAGTATTCTTAAAGAGATCTCTTAGTGAGTCCCTAGCACGTAAATTAAATTTTTTTAATTATCTATAAAGTACACTTGAATAAACGCATTTTTTTATTATGAAGATGCTTGTTTTATTTTGCTCCTTGAATTTACGAAAGAAAATATATTACTTTGACAGGGATTCACCTGATTAATTTTAAAATTGCCATGTTTCAAGTCCGTATCGATTGATTCAGTATAATCGATGTTTTTAGGAAGGTTACCCTACGAAAATAAAATTGATAGAAGTCAAATGTTGCCTATTAAATTGGCTCTACTATAAAATATAAAATTTAATATACATACCTCAACTTCAGCTTCAGCAGTGGCCAATTCGACATTAGTTATATCGGAGGCGATCAGAACGATACGCGCCGAACCTAAGTTTACACCTTGCACTGCTCCTGAGGGCGACACCTGCAAAAAAAATAGGCACAACGTAAGTATAGATTTATACGTTAAAATTTCCCGTATATAATTAATAATATACTTAATTAGCTTTGTTCGTTCGATTATTAAGTTGGACAATAATGAGAAATTTTAAAACAAAAAAAAAAAAGATCACGAGGCGGTATTCGAACCCACGTCTTATACAGCATTTTAAATGTTACAAAATATATCAATAATCTTCATGCAATACAAAAATTTAAATTTTTATTACATGCAATTATTTTCGTATTGGTCCTTCGAGTTATATGTATGGAAACAATATAAGTGAAAAATCTGTTTTTTATACTAGTAACTTATATTATATTTACCTCAACAAAAGTGTTTCCCTGTTTAAGTTTGTACGTCAAGCTAGCGAGGTGCATGGGAGGTCCGCCCGCATGGCGCAGCTGCAACCTCGCTCCGGGAGGTAGACGGGATCGTTCCGGCACTATACGAAGACTGGGGAACACCGTGACCTGTGTATATAAACAGTACTAATGTTATAAACATGTTTCTTATCAAGTATCAAGTACTTAAGTACCAAAAGATAGAAAATCTATTCCTTTTTGTTGATGCAGAATGAGACAAAGAAACCTTTCCTGAAAATGCCTACTGAACGACTTCACAATAATGTGGTCGTCATAACACAAATTATCGCCAATTTCAAAACAATTATCACAAAATTTTATGAACTAGCACCAACTTCGCATATAGCGCGAGCTGTTCATACTTCCACAGGTATCGAACACTAACCTCAAGTTCCGGGCTCCACACGCCAGCCAACGACGCCCTGACCCTTCCAGAGCCTTCCTTCACTCCACACAAACTGGTTCCCTTCACAACCACATTGCCGCTGGTCCTCCACTCGGGATCTCGGCTACTGGACAAGTATCTATGGGACACGCCACGTACAAGCGCACTGATGGGCACGCACGCGCCTTCGCATATAGCGCGGGCGGTTGATACCTCCACGCTTAGCACTTCTTCGATGTTCACCTGAAAACATTTATTTGTTTTCACTTTTTTCATTAAAATGCGAAATGTAAAAGTAAATTTACTTTTGCTACCTCGCATTTCTATCACTAAAATTTTTTTTTTTTTTTTTTTTTTTTTTTTTTTATTATAATCATCTGCGATCAGTCAATTGACTATGAGCAGATACTTTGGATCAGAATAAATTGGCGGTTGAAGAATTAAGAGCCAGTGCCCTAATCCCCCTTGCTAATGTAGCTCGACATCAATATTAGCTCTTTTCAGGCGTTTCATGGGTTTTAGTTTAAGCAATTGCTGTGAGAGGGGATTTGGATGCATTCTAAGTTTTTGTGTGTGCTTTTTGAGATATTTTTTAGCTTCATCCTTAATTGTAGGCATTTCTAAATACTCATGAATTTCAGAGTTGCGAGTGTACCATGGTGCTGCTGTGAGCACTCTTAAGATGTTGTTTTGCACCCTTTGCATGCACATTAGGTTGGATTCGCTAGCGGAGGCCCAGAGTTGAATACCATATGTCCAGATAGGTTTTATTACTGCGCAGTACACTCTAAGTTTATTACTTAGAGAAAGAGTGGATTGTCTACCCAAGAGCCAAAGTAAGTTTTTGAAGCGGAAATTAACTTCTGCCCTCTTCTTTTTTATATGATCTTTCCAGGTGAGCCTACGATCCAAGTAGAAGCCGAGGTACTTCACGCAAGAAGAGTGTGGCAGAGTTTCTTGGCCCAAATGGACAGGCGGGCAGAGACCATGTCTAAGTGCAAATGTAATATGATGTGATTTAGGCGCACTTGCTCTTATGCGCCACTTATCTAGCCAATCTTGGGTTTTATTTAGCTGATTTTGTAGAGTATAGCTAGCTTTCTCGCGATCTGGATTGCATACTAGAAATGCGGCATCATCGGCAAATGTTGCTATAGATACCCCTGGGTGATGGGGAAGGTCGCTGGTGAAGATATTGTACAAGACCGGGCCTAGTACAGATCCCTGAGGGACTCCAGCTAAGCAAGCAAAGAGTTGTGATCTGGCATCATGAACCTTAACCTGGAACATCCTTTCGCTGAGGTAAGATTCAAGGAGTAAGTAATAGGAGTGAGGTAAAAACTGTTTGATCTTGCAAAGTAGACCCCTGTGCCACACTCGATCAAAAGCTTGCTGGACATCGAGGAAGGCGGCCGAACAGTATTCCTTATTTTCTAGACATTCCCTAATAATTTGGTAAACGCGATGAACCTGTTCTACCGTGGAGTGCTGGTCTCGGAATCCGTATTGATGGTCTGGAATCAACTGATCTTGCTGTAGTTGGGTTTTCAATCTATGCAGGACTACTCTTTCCCATAGCTTGGATAAGATCGGGGTAAGGCTGATAGGACGGTAAGATTGTGCTTCATTAGCTGGTTTCCCAGGTTTGGGAACCATTACAATTTGCGAGATTTTCCAAAGGGCAGGAACATACGATAATTTAAGTGAACTATTTATAAGAATAGTGAGGAAAACGATTGCTTTTCGTGGGAGTTCTTTAAGGATCTTAGCGTTAATCAAATCGAAGCCTGGAGCTTTTTTGGAGTCCATTAAGGAAATAAGTCTAGATAATTCGCGTGGCGTTGTTAGGCGCAGGGGTGGACAAAGTTGAATGTCTTGCTTAAGGATGGTGTCTATTTCAGGATCCTCGGGTGTATTAGGTTCATTTGGTTTAAAGATGTTAGCTAGGTAGCTTGCGAAGACATCAGCTTTCTCTTGATCAGTGCGCGCCCACGAGTCGTTTGATCTAATAGGTGGAGAACAATTCTGTGGTTGTGGAATGTTTTTAGTTGCTTTCCAAAGCGAGTGGACTCCATGAGCATCAGGAGACATCCTTTCGAGATTGCTTCTTATAGAATTATCTCTGGCTTCTTTTAGAAGATTTTTAAGGTCTTTGATAGCACGATTCAAGCGACTTTTGTCTGTTCTATTTCTAGATATCTGCCAAACTCTCCGGAGTCGTCTCTTCTCAGCAATTTTTTCACGAATTTCAATAGGAGTAGGAGTATTATATGCTTTGTGTTTTAGTTCAGGAGTACTTATCCATGAAGCCACTTGAATGAGGTTTGTAATATAAAGACAAGCATTATCCACTTCATCTGCCGACTTCATTTGAAGTTTTAGTGTGATATTTTCGTCAAGGTATTCTCTAAAGTTCACCCAATTAGTTTTATAATTGTAAAGCGTGTCGTTATTTGGAGTGGAACTAATAACACCTATGCTGAGTCGTAATATGATTGGAGTGTGGTCTGAAGATCCGTCAAGACTGGATTCGATTTGAGTGTATTTTGGACAAATATTTTTTATGATAAAGAAGTCGAGAAGATCCGGAATTTTGTTACTGTCCGTGGGCCAGTACGTGGGTTCTCCTGTTGACAATGTTGTTAGATAATTCATGTCTACAGATTTTTTAAGTTCGCGTCCCCTGGTTAACGTTAGCCTAGAGCCCCAATGTGTGTGTTTCGCATTCCAGTCCCCTCCTGATATAAACCTTTTACCAAGAGTGCGAAAATACGAAGTGAACATATCATCACTAATTCTATGTTTAGGCGGACAGTAGACAGCAGAGATATTAATGGCGCCGAGACGGTCTTCTACTCTTACAGTTGTAGCCTGAAGGTGTTTTGCAGGGAAAGGTTCCAGAAGCCAATGCTTTACATTATTTTTTACAACAACTGCAGAGCCACCATGTGCAACGCCATCTGGATGAGAAGTAAAATAAACACAAAAGCCAGGTATGCATATTTGACTTCTTTCTGTTGTATGTGACTCTGAGATAAGACAGACGTCAATCTTGTTTTCTTTAAGGAATGTTTCAAGTTCATTTGTGTTGGGAGCAATGCCATTGATGTTCCAGGCAGCTATGATAAGAGAAGTCATTTTGTAATTTTTGATATAAGGGTAGAGATGAGACTCACCAAGGAGCCTATTTGTTGAATGAGAATATCTAGCTTTTCACTTTGTTTTATTAGGATATGTTCTAACTTGTTGTTTTGTTCCTGGGCGTCCTGCCTAAGCTCTTGATTACTATTATACCTTTCTCCAGAAACGACTGCAGCATAAGTTCTCTGATGCGTTTCGCTTGGGGTTGGCACATTATTGGGGCTAACAGTGGGAGGAGCTGTACCAATGTTATTGTTGGTCCTTGTGGTGCGGGATTTATTACGGCGTGCTAGAATCTCTTTATATACTACACATCCTTTGTAGTTGGCTGGGTGATTACAAGAACATAAGGCGCACTTAGCCGGTGTTGATCTGTCTTTCTTCATACATTCTGAGGTTTTGTGTCCTTCACCACATTTGACGCATCTGTACGGACGCATACAATTATTTTTGGAGTGTCCATATTGTTGGCATCTCTGGCATTGCACAATGGAGTTAGATTTACGTGGATCTTCTATCTTAACTTTTTGGTTGTAGATATATTGAATATTCTTAATTTCACGATTATTAATACTTTGTTCGACACACACAAAGAAAGTAGACGTTGGTAATCACTAAAATTTAAAGAACTTAATTTTATCCTTATCAGTATATTGCGTCGCATCTTTTCGTTTATTGCGTCGCATTTCTATCACATGGTGAAGTAAATGGATGAATAAATATTTTTGTTAAGTTTTTCTTGAACGACTTACAGTTAGAAAAATATCATAATTTTCATTATTGATTAACAAATAACAACACACTAAATTATTTGATCGTAAAATTACTATAATAAACAAAACATGTGCGATCAAATAATAACATTTAATAGTGAAAAAATAATTTATTTTATTATTACCCACCTCAACAGTCTGCCTCTCGCCATGCACACACAGATCAACAACGGTCAAATCATAAGACCCAGGGGCTGGTAACACAGCATTTAGTATGCCACTGTCAACCGTAGCAGTAACTCCTTTGGGACTCTCGACAGCATAGCGTCCACTGCCACCACTTATAGTGGCTATGTTTGGGGCCACTTCGCTCTCCCAGGCTAAGTTCACCTGTTTTTTTTAAATAAATAACAATAACAATACAAAAAAAAAGTAATAATAAATTAGCATGAAAAAATAGCCCATAATTATTTGAATAATTTTTTACTAGCTCTGCCGCACGGTTTCACAGACGAAACCGCGAGCACAATTATAATTAAAATCCGTTCAGCGGTCTACACGTGAAAGGGTCACACATATATATCCACACTTTTTTCAAACTTCATTAGTACGAAGTAGGATAGTAGTATTTTATTATCTATACAATTTAGTTACACTTTTGAATGTATCATATAAAAGAATTCTATAAGGATTCTATGTAAGTTTCGTTAATTGATTAACAACATACCTTATTAGGTTCACATTTGAGAGGCGCCACAACCTTAGCTTGTATAGTGGCAGATGCTTCTGGAATATCAGCTTTCAACACTCCAGACCAACCGATCGCGTTTTCTTCCGCGGACACCAACTGTTCATAATTATTATTACAATGTTATTAATAAAATAAAATAAATGTATAAGTAAATAAGTATGTACAAATAAAAAAATGTATTTTACAATATTTGAAATCAATCCTTATTACATAGTACCATCAAATTTTATAAAACAACAACAGTAATAAGTGATTCATCACTTTCATTATTATTTATTTCATTTACGGAATATAATTATGTTGTCATTGTTCCTAATTGACTGTAATAAATTGTAATAATTCTCTTTTTTAAAGCACTTACTTGAAAATATTTCATAGGCACAGGCACAGGCGCATAGTCCGGATTGGTTTCCACAAACATTCTATCTCTAGCTTTGTACTCTATTCCAATGTGATTAGGTTGAACTTCCCACGACATCCTCGGACCTTGTTCATCTAATAGCTCCCTACCAATTGCGTCGAATAACATCACTTTCACCGACACTTCTTGGCCGGGGCGTATCCATACTCTGAGAAAAAGTGTTATAATATTTTATAAGAAACTTAATTTTTCATTTTAAGATGTTTATAATATACGAACAAAGAAATTAATTAAAAATTCTTTACTGTACATCATATTATAGGAAACAATAAAAAATTATTAATAATTATTAATAATGTATTTAACAATGTACAGGAGGCGGCCTTATCGCTAACAGATTTCTGCCAGGCAACTAAATCAACAAGGACAAATGTATAGATAAATAGGTGCAGTTTATGTGAAAATTACTCAAAAATATTCCATTATCCTAACAAAAATCTTATCTAATATCTAATATATATATAATAAAGGCGAAAGTTTGTATGGATGTTTGTTACTCTTTCACGTAAAAACTACTGAACCGATTACAATGAAATTTAGCACACATATAGAGGGTAACTTGGATTAACACAAAGGATAGTTTTTATCCCGGAAATCCCACGGGAACGGGAACTATGCGGGTTTTCCTTTGCAAACGCGGGCGAAGCCGCGGGCGGAAATCTAGTTTTTAATAAATCTCACTTACCTAGTACTAGCAGAACAATTGCCCGGCGGTTCTGTGGGCTCCAACTTGACCCGGGATACATGCGGAGCGCAGGATACTTCCAATTCGCTGACTTCTCTCTCGCCTTCCACTTCCGAACTCAATTCAAGACGAGCTTCGCCTTTCTATGATAATAAAACATAATAAATGGAAAATAATGAATACAATGAATGTTATTTTTTCTGTGTATAATCAATAATGTTGATTTTCGCATATACATATATTGGACATTTTCAATATTTTTTTTATTCGGTACTTATAATTGTTTTGAAACTACTTTGTTGCTGCATTCTCCATAATAGACAATTTAAGATTGAACATATTGAAATGATAAGAGAAAGGTGATAAAATTAAATGATCACGAAAATATATTGGGTACATATCTAGTAATTAAATACATACCCTACGACATTTCATGGTAAAAAGTTGCACATCTGGGTACTTGTGTGGTGGCTGACCATCTCTGGATACAATATCTGCCGTACGGGGCTCCAGTGAAAGAGGCGTTAGAGCTTCCCCTTCCGCGAGTACCTATAATTCATTAAAATATTATATTTATGTATTAAGATACAACAGGCATAAACAAACTACTTTGCTAACTTATTAATAAAGTAGTTTGTTTATGCCTATAGATGAAGAGGACTCATAAGTTTGATACCAATGACTTGAACAAAATTATAATCACTACTACTCACGCGTTAAACACATCCACTTTAAATTAAAAAAAAAAAAACACAAAGCCTCACGCACTACGCACGTCCACAATAAATTAAAAACTAAAATATAAACCCGACCACTCACGCTACACACAATTCAAATAAAAATATAAAGCTCACTACTCACACTCCATTCGATCCCCACAAACCGGGCCAGCTACTAATTAAAAACAAAAAGATAAAGCTCTTTACTCACGGGTAGCGTGGCACCGACAAGCGCGGCGGCTCTCATAGGCCAGAGCAGTGAAGGTGCCGCTCTCACAGCCACACGTGCTACGTCACCAGCGCGTCCTCGGGACACGCGTACCGCGGATACGCCGCGGGATTTCCAATAGCATTCTATTACGCAACAGGCGCCCTCTGGGAAATGGAATAATTTTTTTTAATGTTTAAAACATTATTGACATCTCTTGCCTGTCGAAAACACTAACGTTGTACATGAAATCCACCTCTGAGATTCAAAAAGACATAATACTTGAACACCATATTATTTAATTCAAAATTAAACTGCACTAATCAGTGGTGTTAGGTTTCGAAAACTCCCAAAAAGCTTTGCTCCTAATAATACAGTACAATATATTCGTAAATAAATGATTTCAGTTATTATCAGTAGTTCCGATAAAAATCACTACATAGTATAAAACAAAGTCGCTTTCTCTGTCCCTATGTCCCTTTGTATGCTTAAATCTTTAAAACTACGCAACGGATTATGATGCGGTTTTTTTAATAGATAGAGTGATTCAAGAGGAAGGTTTTAGTATATAATTTATTGGGTTTTAGACAAAGCGGGCGAAGCCGCGGGCGGTAAGCTAGTATTTACAAAAATAGTAAATAACTTACCAACAGGCTGCACCCAAGGCACTGCAGTTACATTGAATGGTTCTGGCCCTTCCAATAAAGATACTGCAAATGAGTTGCAATCACACCTGAGAAGAGAATATTAAAAAATAAGTGAAATTGACAGATTTGTTTACTGAAAAGCTGTCTAGAATTTTTCTCCTTGCGATTGAAATAAAGAAAACAAAAAAAAATATTTATGACTTACGTGTGGAAATTATAAAGTTCGCCAGTAGATGGATGTGTAGCTGTTAGTGCAATGTGCAAATAATGCGGTCTTCCTACTCGTGCGTGGCCAGAACTCGATACTTGAACCATTTCTGGTACTGCTGACCAGACCCTGGCAAAAAATTAATAATTTAACTGCAAAGAATCTTTAACTCAAACCCTGCAAAAAACTAAATTATGAACAAGTAAATTTGCAAACACATTAATTAATTTTGAAATTGGCAATACTGGAACAAAACAAATATTGTGTGTTGAAGTTAAATAACATAGAACATCAATGAAGTATTCTTTTTTTCTATTTTCTTAGTGACCAATATATTACACATGAAAATTAAAACTATAATTATTATATTATATTGTTGAAGATACTGTTTCCTAAAAAATAGTACAACAAATAATTGTATTTTTTCTATAGATTTTCCATATCTTCCTAGACTAAAAAATCTTATATATTAATCTAATGTACACAAAAATTATTACATACCTTCCCGTCGCTCGTATATACGAATATTTAGTCAAGTGCACGCTAACATCTATCTGTCCCACTCCACGCACGGTCACTACCCCCGTGTCAGACAGAGAAAGAGCACTGTGGCCATTTTCGTTTTCTGTCCAAGTAACTTCTTCGTCACCACCGCCGCGATGTTTTAGTTTAATGTCCCTATAAAATTTTAGGATAATATTCATCTAGCTGGATAATAAAACAGAATTTTGGACAAAATAAATATGATACAATAATTAATTATTTGAATTATGTATGTCATTTGAAGAAATTACCTGATAAAAATGCAATAAACCATGTTACTTTGATATGAATACTTTGCAGTTGAATTAAACAAAAAAATTTCTACAAAATAAATGTATGCTACACAGCAAAACAAGTTTATCTTATCAGAAGATGTCATGTGACAATAAAATATATATTTATTTGAAAACTCACTGAATAGAATCCGTCCAAGCAACATAAAGCTCTGGAGGTACAATCTCTACTCGACTAACAGCAACTGCTGATGCTTGTCCTTCCACCTAGAAAACAAACCATAATATGAATAAACCAATAAAAAATTGATTAAAAAGTTATTCAAAAAAGCGCATTTCAATTATTAAAAAAAAGTTAATATTGATAGTACACTAATTAAAACGAAGTTCTAAATAAATTTAAAATACATTATTAATTTATAATGTGGGTAATAAGTCTATGCAGAAATAACATACCTTTTTTGACACACTCCTTCCAGCTATAGAATAAAGCTTAGCTGTCACTGTAAATGTCCCTGAGCTGTGTGCAATTGCATCTGTAATAGTGCCATTCTCTGTAGACCTTAGCAAATCAACATTAGCCTCTCCTTCTACTGATAATCTGATCAAAATATCCTGTCCCGCAGTTAAAGCATGACCATCCTGATCATAAACCACACATTGCACTGTAAACTCGTCCCCTTGTATGATCAAATTTGCTGGCCGAATGTTCACTCTTATAGAATATGGTTCAACTACTGTAAGGATTGCGGTTGTGACTTCTGTGGAACCAGACATAAGGAATATGGGAGCTGTGCCTAGTTCTGTGCCCCTTACAAGGCTTATTGTGTCCTCTAATCTTGCAACAGAGGAATCTTGTATGGCCATTGTGTAAAGGGTCTCTGCTACATCTTGGATTGTGAGCCTTCCAGCTCTAGCTCTGACAACTCTGAAAGAAGGTAAAATTTAATAACAACTTCCATTCAAAATATGATTATGTTTATTAATCAATGCTTAAATACATAGCCCAGAAGCATTTTAATTTAAGTAAAACATTAAACTATTAGAGCAAATTGATCTAGCATCATGTAAATTTTAATTTGCTATCAAATCATGTTCGTATTCATCTCCATTTAACATACATTCTCCATTATTACACTTCTTACATAGGCAAATGAATATAATATTAACTACACATCTATAAAGATCTTACCTATAACGTAGAGCATCACCAAGTACAATATAAGCCGTCGCAGGAGTCAACACAACACTAGCGACTACTTGCAGTTTAAAGTCCGTACATATTCGACCGAGACACGCTGTAACCCTGGACTCTCCCATAGCTTGTCCATATAACAAAACAGAATGTGCTCTTTGACCTTTAGCTTCTATTTCTGTAATGCCTTTGGGAGCTTCATAATCTGTGTCACTCCATCGAACTAGCCTAAAAATATCCAGAATTTTTACCATAAAAGTTAACATTATTATTATAATCTTGGGAATAAATTAGATATCTAGTTAAATTGAAATTTAGTTGTTTTAAATGATTATCCATTGAAAATTACTGCATTTCCAATGAATACCTATATCATTTGTACAAAGAAAAATACTTCACATCCTCATGAGAATTATGGTTGGACTAAAGCAAAGGGGGCGCAGGACTTCGAAAATTTTTGATGGAGTTGGTGTCATTATAACACTTATTTATTTATTTTTTATCGTAAAGATTACGCTAATATAAGCATGCTTTATAGGAACAACTTTTCTCTAAAATCAAAAATGGCCGAGATATTCGCCCTTTAGGTTAGGTTAGGTTTCTTAAAAAAAAACTACACAGAAACAGGAGCCCCGCGAAGCGGGGCTCCGTCGACGCGCAAAAAAAAATTTTCACTTTGGATCAAAAATTTTCTAAGTCCTTACTTTACTTATAAAAAATTAAAATCAGTCTTACATAACTAAAGGTTCATCTCCATAAGTACTTCCAATATTTTCAACTGTCCAACTGAAACTTATTCCTTCCAATGTTGAAAACTTATTGCCTGCAAAAATAAGAATGATTATATAAACATGTAAATATTGAATAATACCTCTTTTAATAAATAATCAACTTTGTGAAGACATACCTGAATCATCATACGCTATAACTTCAAATGCTTCCGGTGCCTCTTCCAAATATAACTTCCATGTAGTACTCAAAACTTTCAATGAGGTTATTTTATCAATATCAACGTCACCTCTTAAAATCTACAAACATAACAAATATAAATACAGAATACGCTATTGAATTAGATACAAATAAATTTATTCCCGCCAATTTTTTTCGATAATCTTACCTCGCCAGTGCTCACTTCCTCCGCTAGAATTATGACTGAACCTGGAGGTATACATGTTTTGGAAACAGATACTCGTGCACTGCGTGAACAATGACCCCAAGCATCGTCGTAAAGAGGCTCCAAGTCGATGATGTCATCGCGAGACAAACTCCTGAAAATTTGTTGAGTGTGTTATTTAAAATCAAAGCAAACTTAATAATTAACACAATAATTACATATTCATGAATTTTACCATGTATAACAGCCTCCTTCAATTATTTCAAACGTAAAATTCACGTAATGATTTTCAAACCATGGTAGCAATACTCGTGGTGTGTTTATTTTAGCACTCTCACATATAAATCCACTTGCTAGTATTAGTATCATGCAGGACAGCGTCCTTACAGATGTACCCATGTTTTCAAACAAATTAGTTTCATAAATAACAATTTATTAATTATCTCCTTTGATAACCTCAAAAACGACTCCGGTTTGATTTTGAACTTTGAAAAGTGTTATTTATAATTTTTTTTTTTACCTTTCATTTGTCAAGGCAAAATGTTGCTATTTAACGAAAAATAAACCTTGAATATTTTTTAAACAGAATTTTACTTATATTAAGGATGCCAACTTAAAACGTAATTTAAAAATAAATAAAATAATAATAAATATTTTATTTATATTCGTTAATATAAAATATGTAAAATGGCCTAAAATTACTGTATCTATATCGATGTAATTCAGTTTAAAAAAGTTAGCATTTTTTTATATTTCAAATCTGACAACTGTCAAAAGTTTACAAATGGCTGCTATGTGTTTGTCTTGTTTTGAGCAGTATTCTACGCGATTAATAAGTGAATTAAATCAAAATGTGTGCAATAAACAATGAAATACCAGCAACGTAACAGATCAAATATAGAAATTGTGTTATAAACTGACGCGTATCCCTAAGCAATAATGTCTGTCGACAAAGCTGCTGATAGTAAAAGCAAGGAGATCGATAAAATCAAACGTCGTCATAAACCTGACGACACTGTTGTTGCAACAGGGTTATTTAATGGTAGTGAAGATACGGTTCGTTTTGCAAAAATGGAAAATCTAAATGATAAGACAGGGAAGCCAACTGAATTATACCTTCAAGGGAACTCCCATCTCATATCAAGTACCACCAGTAGTTTGGCTGATACTCCTGGAGATTCTGGTGTGCAATGTTTGGACAGTGATAATTCAGAGGCAACAATCCAAGCTCTAATGTCACATAGTTTAATTGGTGCTGAAGAGTTAGCCTGTGATAGTATATACGATGCTGCTCCTTCTGGCTCACAGGAAATGATAAAGAGCACTAACAGTAGTATCATGACTCGAAGTGACATAGATAATCAAAATATAGGCGCCCCAGATGATATTGTACCTGAGCTCTTGGTGGAAACAAATAAAAAGCCTGTATATGACAATTTACCAGATGTTGTTCTGAAAGCATTAGAAAGTGAGAAAGTGTGTACAGAGGAAGTAAAAAAGTCTGCATTAAGAACCAGTGAGCCAAAGAAATCACTATCAGAAGACATTGTGTACAGGAGGAGATGCAGGAAGAAGTCTCAAAGTGGACCTAGTTCACAAAAAAAGAGAGTATCTTTTCATGAAGACATATTAAACAATACCAAAACTGATAACATCCACATTGAGCGAGGTTTTATATCCTATGGCCCAGATAGTGCATATTGTGATAGGTTTAGACAGAAAAACAATGCAAGTGATCGGTTTTCCTGGTGTGCTTCAGGGGACAGGTCTCCAAAGTATGCAGCAGATGTGGCACAGCAAACAATGTCAGATATCCTCACATATGGCGATAGCAAACAGGATAGGAGTGGAATCTTTGAATATTGCCAAGACTTTGGAAAACGCAACCAAGACAGCAATGGTAATAAAGACAAGGACAATAACAATGAAACTAGGCCAAATGGAAAGTTGTATGGCTGTGATTCCAATAGTTCAGACTCAAATTTTAGTTGTGATTCTGAATCATCCAGCAGTGAATCTTCATCCTCCAATTCTAATAAAACTGAAGCTCCAGTAGGTAATAGAAAGTGTGAAAAAACCCAAAAATCACATTCATGTGATGAATTTGAAAACAATGGTCATGTAGCCTTTATGAGAAAAACTTACTTTTCTGAAGCTGATATAGATCAATCTCATGATCGGAGGAAGCAACCTCTTGAAGTGCCCCAGAGTCCTATTACTGTGAAATCTGTTTTGAAAAAGAAACGATACATCACAACAAATATTGTTGAAGAAAGGAAACAAAACAGTAAAGTGTTAAACCTTTTGGATACCAATAATCTAATTGACTCTTTAAAAAATTTCTACAAAAATTTCAATTTTAATTTTGCTCCTGAAAAAGGATTGCCGGAAAATAGCTTTGAATTAAATAATGTAATTGAAGCATTACCATGTGATGTGAACAAAAATAAAAAGCTTTCCAAAAGTCTAGATTCTGGATTTCAAATTGATGATGAAGATGATTTTGTAGAGATAAATCTCAATTCTCAATGTTCAGATGTAGAGAAACCAAAGGATATATTAACACCATCCAAAAATCCTGTGAAACATGAGAGAACACCTGAGGGCTCACCAAGACATAAACTTACACTTAATATGCAAGCTCAAAATGACAAGAAATCTCACATTAAACCTGAAGCTTTACCTCCTCTAAGCAAATATGTTGTAAATTGTGAAAGTACAGTATATGAACACAAAGGTGTATCATATAGTTATGTACATGATACATTCCAAACAGCCTTTGAGGCTCCAAAAGAATCATTTGTTCCTATACCAGAATCTACACCAGTGAATGAATTAGTCAATAGTTCGAGTAAATCAGACTTCAATCAAAAACCGGATGGCGATTCTTCCAGCAGAACGTCTACGCCAAAACGACAATACAATAAAAATGTCCAAGATGAAACTGAGCAAAAGAATGGTGTTTCCAAACATTTGTCGTCACCGAAAAAACAAAATGTTAATAGATACAGCCGAAAATCCGCATCAACCGTACAGAAAAATGACGAAACGCAGCAGGCAATTAGCGATAATTGTTCCAACACAGATAACTCGACCTTGAAGGGTGCGGATGATTTCAATGACGAATTTTTCGACAGCCCATCAAATCAAAAGTTGCAATGTAATAAGTCAGCTCTATTAAACAGATATTTAAAGAATGTGTGTCAGAGAAAAGACCTTGAATTGAAAATAAGGAACAATAAGTTTTATCAGACCAAGTTGCGGCTAGAAAAGCATTTTCCAAGTATCATATATCCGTTTAAAGACGCGTCGGAAACATACCACATTTCCGCCGAACGGATGTCCCGTCTCATTGACAAGGAGGTGATAGAGAATAAAAGGCTTTCTGTTAGATTGTTGACGGCCGAGGAGCCCTCGTACTTCGACAGCTTCGAGGACAATGTCGCAATCGAATGTAACGAGAAACTCAGGCTGCAGATATTTTCACATCCCAATGAAACATTGAACAGGGTAGGAATTGACTACTTATTGCGTAAACCTTAACGGTCTTTCGTAATTCTTTAGAACGTACTTACTATCGCGTTAACCTTATACGGTGGAATATCCATATTCCGCTAAACTAATGTATGCTTTCAGATGATGAAGGTGCAATCACCGTATAACATGGAAGATGGATCGTGGACCCCACTTCTTGTTTTCATAACGGACTACGCTCTCTACGTAGCAAGCGTTAAATCCGGCGGAACCGAATACGACATCTTATGCAGATTACCACATAACGAATTAGATGCGATTGCGGTAAGTGAACAAAATGCTCGCCTATTATGACTTTTACTTTTTATTATCTCTGTTTACGAGCTGCTGCACTTTGTTTTTAGTCTAATCTTGTATAAATCGTAATTTTTTACGTTTTATTGTTTTAGAAAGAGCCAAAAAAAATTACATTTTTACATTTCAGTAATCATTTCCATTGTATTCAATTTTAAATGAGTATTTTTTTTTCTAATTTTTAATTTCTACAAAATAACTCCATCGCACATTAGAAAGTAGGTCAAAACCAAATGGTTTTACACAGATATGTAAAGTAAAAGTAAGTTTGACTTTGTATTTCATGTTCTTTATTTTTCCACTTATTGTTGTTGAAAGATTCTGATATCAATGGACCAAAGGTGAACATTACTTATATTAATACAGGTCAGTCAATGTACTTTCATTGGAAAAATACATAAAAAACATTAAAAGATAGTAGGACCATTATACATTATTAGCTGTTATTGCAATTAAAATTGTTATTGCAAAGGTCTTATTTAGCTTATGCCTTACACAATAGACAGTAATTTAGTATTATGATCATAAATTGCATAGGTATTATCTCATAAAAAATTATATGATCATTACAATATACATATAAATCAAATAACTATGTAAAATTGTATAGTATGCATGCTACAAACAAAATTTGCAAGTAAATCGTTATTCGAATTTTGTGTCTAAAATATTTTCGATCTCAAAAATGATGGATGGTAATTACTTGCAAGATTATGAAAATAGGAACGTTCTCTATCTCCAAGGGCTAACATTTAAAGCAATCCAACTGATTGTATCATGGAGGTACGAGTGACGATCAAAGCCAGTAAATTAACATTTTTTTCATGATATCGTTTCTGGACCGAGAGTTAACTAAAACTATAAAAGGATTTGCCAAATCTGTGCTAAGCATAGAGTATTTGTTAAAGCACAAAAAAAAGTTCTTATACATATTATATAGAAAACACGAAATAGGGGCAATAGGGCAGAACAACATCTGCTGAGGCAGCTAGTATTGTATAAAATTAAGTTTTGTTTCGACATGTAGTAAATCTTCAAAGCTCTGTATTTCCAAATTCCAGTATCTAGTAATATAACGGTCGGCATACTTTCCGACTGGCTTAATTACCCACATTGTTAGTTGTTACGCTTGGACTCTGATCCAACATGCATTACTTTGCATATTCCTTGCCTCATTAATCACTGCGCATTGATATCGTCTATATCATAATATCAGTTAGTATTAAGTTTCATATAACCATTAGCCTTTTAAACTGTATTTATCTGGTGCCTGATTTTTATGCTAACTGAACCATTACTTGGAAAACCATATTTAAATTTGCAATGATAATCCCGCTTGTACATATCCGAATCCATACTTTACTTTCGCCAAAAAATTTCAAATTCGCCAAATTAACCAAAAAATGTATTTAAACCAGTCGTATCCAAGAGGTGCGATAAACAAAGGCATTTAAAAGTTTCAGTTAAAGTGATGACTTAGCAAAAGCACCTTTGCCAAAATACTCTGTATAGGACTCCTAAATCGAGCTATTTGGAAGGTTGCCATAATTAAAAATAGTACTTAACCTGCTTAACCAACCTTAAGCTAGACTCTTAAGTGACCGCGAAATGTGAACGTATTGTATAATTATGTGCTTATGGGCTTAACGATCTGAAGGAGAAATAAGAAGCAATTATCTTGTAAAACGTTTTCTTTCAATCGTAATAGTATTAAAGAGTATTTCATACGAGTAATGCCCATTCTTACGTTTCTAGAATAGATGAATGAAGTTTAAAACAAGGGCAACCATACGCGTGGCAAGTCTTTTTTATAAATAACATCTGGAAGTTATTTATACTGATGCATATATGGGCTTTATTGGACATGAGTTGACCTCTTTTGAAAGAGTTGGCAAAAATACTCACTTAACTGAAGTAAATGTGGTAGCGAAAGCTCCTTACATGCCGTAAATGAAAATATTTACTTCTGATATAAAAAGGTTTAAACAGTTTGTTTATGGAAACACATTATAAAATTAGATACATTTAAATTGCGCATTAAATTTATGTACCTATCAAGTATATTAAAAATATTTTTTTGCAGTAACCTTATAATATCCGGTCCAGACTTAGTAAAATTAAAATCACAAATATTCATTTAATTAAGCTTACTAAAAATATGGTTCTATCCAAGTAGTTCTTATGAAGATTGTATGAGCTTTTTATCATAAAATGATATGGTAGTTTTATGCGTCGTTTAAACGCATTTAGACTCAGCATGATTCATCCATATATCCCTACATTAACAAATTTAGTGTCAACGACGGAAACACGCAACTGCTATTGCGCCACTTGTAAATGAAGCCGGTATACTAAAGAAATAATGAATAATAAGTAATGTGGTGACTCAGTTATATGGCTATTGGCTAGCCATTTCCAGAGATTCTATTTATGCGTCTTGAACGATCAGTTTAAGAATTTCAAGTATCTTCAAGCAGCATAACAAAACGTGGCAAAAGTTAGGAATACGTAATCTCCCGATTGGGTATCTTTTGATTGCTCTGGAGATTGTTTCAAAATGTGAATCTTAAAACAAAGATATTTAGGCTAGATTAAAAAAAAGGCGATTTTTTCCAATAGTTAAGTAATAGAATGAAATAAAATTTTCTTATAAGTTCCTTTAGAAAAAATCTTTTTGTATACTTGTTAGAGAAATACTTTTACAATTGTAGATAATTGTGTAACAAGATTACTGAGATCTCGTACTTGCGTAGCCTCCATTAATACTTGAAAGGCCATTGCTTGAGTGACGTCATTGTAGTAAATCTAGGAAGTTCAATGCCTAGGCCTGAATGATGTTCTGCCAGTGCCAAGAAAAGTGAATAAGAATTAACATCCTTGAGTTTGGCATCCTTTTAATATTTATTTTATTTTTGCAGAAAGGGGATGTTTTATGTTTTGGACTGTTGCCCAAATTCTGTGCTTTAAAATATTTCAAGTTACAAATTTAAAATTTATGGGCATTCTTCTCTTTTATTTCATTTGCTATGAAAATTGAAATTATTTCACAGATAGATTTACACTATTTTTAAACTCCATACTTTCGAAATTATGTTATCCCTATACTTAGTGATAGCTGATTTGCCATAGCACCACCACCATATAGGGAACCTTATAGGTTCCCATAATATCTTAAAGATCCTTTTTAGTATGCAAATGAAATTTCGTACTGTTTGTTTGAAAAAAATGGTTGCCATTATAATGCCTTATGACATTACATTTCGTGTCAATACAAATCCTCACAAAAAACATTAATTTCCAGGTCGGTCCCGAGGCTCAGTACATCCAAATAATCGACGTAGCTGGCAACATCGCCTGTTCGGTTGTCACCGGCGAGTCGACGCTCGGCGCGAGGCTAGCGTCATCTCTGGAATGGAGCGCGCGAACTTCGCCGCTACGTATCCCCCGCCCACCCGCAATGTTGCCGTTTAATTGTCACCATTTGGCCTCAGCTGTGACAAGACAGAGGCATGAAAAACGGGTAAATATATAAAATGGGTACAAATTTTGGTTTTGGGTCTATGTATATTATAATGACTATGTATATTATATTTTTGTGATAGTTCAGTGTTTAGGAATTCTTTAGTTTAAAATTTAAAGAGCTCGTGGAAATAAACTAGCACTTAATAGATTCGTTCTTAAACAGGTAAAGCGGGTTCCATATTTCGGTAACGTAATGTAAGAAATTAGTACACTACTAAGTAAATTGTTATTACATATTGTTAAATAAGTATATCTCATACATCTTGTTTAGGTCTCTTAACAATTTAACGCGTATATAATAATAGGGTCAAATCAAATGTCAAAAAAATGGGTAGATACATTGCGATATTGAAAAACAATCGCAAATAGATTTTTATACAGTAGTAAGCAAAGATGTCGTTGATTTCTCACAATAGTGCATACATTTCCGCATGATTGCGTGCGGCGCTGTGATTATATACAAAAACTAAAACTCAATTATCTGTTGCGTGTTTGTGTGTAAGCTAACGTTGATTGCTAGAAGTTTAGAGAGATTTAATGTGTCAGAATTTTGTTTGACTAATGATATTATATTAAGAGGCCTACACCACCGAAACTAGCGCCACCGAACATTTTATTTTTTTACTCCTTAACCAGATCAAATTTAAAAAATCTAGCTCGGTACTTTGCTAGTATATTACTTGTAGTATTTTTGGTATTACTTTTCACTATTCTAACTCTTCATTATTCTAGAGAACTTTTGATTACCGCCAAAAGTGGCCACTTTTGGCGGTAATCAAAAGTTCTCCTAATTTACCGAATGCAAAATAATGAAAAGTAATACCAAAAATACTACAAGTAATATACTAGCAAAGTACCGAGCTAGATTTTTTAAATTTGATCTGGTATAGGAGTAAAAAAATAAAATGTTGGGGGGGCGCTAGTTTCGGTGGTGTAGTCGCCTTAATAATGGTACAAAGTTACGGCTTGGGGCTCGAATAAGCCCCAGCTCGATTTTATAGTAGAGCTACCATGGGTATTATTGAATATAAATTATTAATTACCTAAGTAAATTATTTAGTTCTGAAATTATGTTCTGATCATAATACTTAAGTTCCGTCTTCCGTACATTTGCATATTCCGGGAATTATGTTTATGAAAAGTACAAATTATTTTTTTATTTGTATGCTGTATACGGGCTGATTAAAATCTATTCTTCCTTTATATTTAGTTTGGCAAAAAGCCAAGTAAAATTTTGTAGAACACTGGTGCATATTATGATCTGAAGATGAACTTGCACTTTTTATGTGGCAGCCAAATTTTATTAACAAATATATATACTGGTATTCGACAAGAAAATAAAATGAAAAACAACGCGAGTTTTTAGTAAATATCATTCTATCGTCGTCCTTTAGAACCTAGTTATCATTTCTGATCCCAATTATAGTTGAACATATTTACAAAGCGAAGAATCTAGGATATATGTATAGAACCTATTTGAAACCATATGCCTTAAAACAATTATTTTTTTAGCTTTCAACACGCAGTTTCACCCACTTTGTAGAAAACTTAACAAATTATATATCTACTGAAGAACCACTCACTCTATCTATTACAAAAACCTCATCAAAATCCGTTGTGTAATTTTAAGGATTTAAGCATACAACGGACAGACAGCAATAGCGGCTGTTTTATACTATGTAGTGATTTATAAAAATAAATTGAATCTGTATATATATGTATATAAAACTCAAAGGTGACTGATATAGTGATCTATCAACGCACAGCCCAAACCCCTGGACGTATCGGGTTGAAATTTGGCATGCAGGTAGATTTCATAACGTTGGCGTCCCTTTAGAAAGAATTTCCCGAAATTCTTGCGGGAACGGGGAAAAACGGCACGTACAGAGTCGTGGGCGGAAGCTAGTACATAATAATCGTGCAGGTACCGCCCATACTATTCTATGGGCGCGCGTGCTCGGGCGACGCGGAGGACCGGCTCGTGGACGCGCCCGGCGCCTTCGCCCCGCCGCTCGAGGGCTACCTCATGTGCCGCACCGACAGGGGACGCCGCTTCGAGCCCTGCTACTTTTTGCTGCGGTGAGTCATTTGTGTGAATAAAATAGTAGTTTTTAGTGAAAAAAGACAAGTTTTTTTTAAGTAACTTTATTACACAAATTTTTTTATTAGTGTAATATTTTATTAACATTACATTAAGCACCGGATAATGTATTATAAACACAATATAAATAAATTAAAACGTCCATAAATTGATTTCATCATGTATACAAGGTTCTAATACTCCATATTGTATAAGATTGAAAACGAAATAAACCATTTTTATTTTGATAGATTGTGTAATAACGAGAAATTTTCCAATTTGTATGAATAATGCATCTGCCCCATACCCCACAAGGTGACACGGGGCTTCACTTTTATCATCATTATAACGTTTAAATAATTATTCCAGAGCGGGCGTACTCCACTGGGGGCCACACTCTCCCGACGGTACACCCCTACCAAATAACATAGCGTTGAAATCCGTAGTGGGTGTACGGAGACACGTGGACGCGTCAAAACGGCCGCATTGCTTCGAAATAGCGCTAAACGATTCTAGTAGACTGCTATTGGCAGCTCCAGATGATCCCACTGCGTCGTCGTGGTTGCAGTCCTTGTTGTTGCACGCGGCACAGGTATGATTTTTTTAAGATTTGTAAGATTAAATATATTTTTCTATTTAAAATGATATTTTAAAAGTTGTTTTTTTATTTTTAAATGTATAATAACAATTGATATCCATAGCATATTTATAATTTTATCTGTTTCTAAAACACAAACTCGGGAGAAAAAGTGCTTTGTCATGTTTTATTCCTAATTAGAATATTACCGAACATAATAAGATGCTATTCGGACGGAATAATTATCCATTAAAAATTTTAACTATTTATCTACATATTTACAATATAAGCTACTTCTATTTGTAATATAGTTACTATATTCATTTACTTGTCTTCAATCACACATTATACTAAGGATTTTGCTCTCTTTACCTTGCATACGATGGTCCTTCGAGCCGGATCTAATCTAACCCAATCAATTTATAAATTATACTATTTATAAATGGTTAACCCAACCAATGCCATTTCCAGTCACTAGAAGAAAAAGACGCGCCAAAGAAAGCCGACCCGCGTACATGGCCCCCACCAGCGTGCACGGTACTAGTGACACCATACGAAGTGATCAGTTTACGAGATACATTGGATCTCGCATTTGTAGCAGGAGCTGCTGCGTATCTGAAGGATAGAGGCTCAGAGGCGCTGCTTAAAGGTAACTCTTATATGTCTAGTTGTGTTTTGAGCGGGTTTTTGTATAGTTTAGTAGATTGTATAACTTGTAGTAATAATATTCATACGTAATAATTACCTATATAACTTAATATGATCAATTAATTTAGTCTGTCTTATTTTTGAGGTGGTTTTATGTACTTACTTGTGAATATTGATTTTCGGTAGATAAGGTAATTTTATAATTAATTTGATAATAAATAAGTACTTATATCATACTAAATAGAGATACTAAATGTCTATAGCGTTTTTTTTTTGTTTTTGCGAAAAAATTGATTCCTATTATTTTAACTCACGTGACATTATTAATTTCAGAGTATATCGAAGAAATGAATGCAGATATCGAAATATTGGCGTGCGGCTCCATCAAGAATTTGACGGCCTTTAAAATACCGGACACTGATGAAAATTGGTGTTGTTTGGTAAATATTATTTTTGTTAAGACTTTTTAATAAAAAGTGAACTGTTTCAGGAACTACATTTGATATAAATAAAATGTGTAGGTATAAATTCTATAAATTCACGCCGTTAGTACACCGACGCATTCGCGTGCGGCAGCGAATCTCTGCGAAACTACTGCAGCTGCGTAGCGAAATATCTGCGGAACGTTAGTAAACAGCAATGTTTTCGCAACTTTTTCGCAATGCGTCTGTGTTATGGCCATTTCGCAGTTCCTTGCGAAACAATACTGACAAGGACGCAACTATTTCATCTATCTATGTGCTAGAGTGAGACATATCATATGCGAAAACCTGCCATACTACTGACAGATTTTTCGTTGATTCGCTGCCGCACGCGAATGCGTCGGTATACGAACCGCCTAATGGCGTCATGTTGTTGAATAATAAAATGGAATTGTTTTAACTTTAAAAGATAGAAAATATATAGTTTGATCAGCGTAACAATGAATTCTATTAGATTTATATGTCTTCACAAACTTTTTATTTTTTAAAAGAGAAACTTCTTTAGGCGTGTTGAGAGTAAAATTTCAAGCTCACGTTATGGCAATACCGTCACGTCATGGAGTAAGGTGATGATTTTGGTATCTTTGAATCTTGCCAAAGAAGTTTCACTTCTGACACGTGTGCTCGGCAAACATGCTTATTTTTTTTTCAATTTCAATGTTTTCCCAGGAATGGAGTGTATGCGAAGCTCGCGAGCGAGGCGCGGGGCTGGCACTAGTGTTGTCGAGCAGTAATGAGCTCGAGAGGCTCATTGCTGCTGTGGAACGAGCGTACTGCGATCTTACGGTATGTTCTTGTTATTTTTGTATATTTAATGGTATTCTACATAAATATTAAAAAAAATAGTTTTTATTGTACTATGTAACAGAAAATCTAAAAAAAAATGATTCTAAAAATGATTTTACACTTACGAAGTTACATCTTTACCGAGTAATGTAGAATGTTTTTATACATAATATATTATATATGAACAGATTTTGTCTTTGTTCTCTTGTTTTGTCTTTGATTTCAATAATGGGATACTAATTAGAAATATAAAATATTTTTTACAAAAGAAGTTGTTAGAGACCATTGATTTCAATGTTTCTTATCACTCTATCAATTAACATCGCGTCTTATTAACTTACCGGAAACTGAAGACTTTTTAAAAACTTAAATAATTAAAATTAATTCAATTTGCAAAAAAAAAACATAATTAACACCCTATTTTTTACAGAGTGAACCTTTCCCACTAAGTGTAGTGGAGGCCTCCAAGTCAGCGTGTAGTGCCGCACATGCAAAGTACGAAACCGCGTGGTCGCATATGTTACCGTCTCATCAATAAATACCATAATAATAATTAAAAATACTCTACAAAACATAATAATTAGCTTCGCAAGTTCCGAGGGAAGTAACAAATAGATAGACTTGAGGTATGTATCACAAGATTTGAGTCAAATTAGAGTTGTTCACAAGGTTTTAAGTCACAAACTAAGCATGTCATTTAATTGTGATTTTAAAAATTTTGAGTTATATAGTATACTATTTATATTTTGAAACTCAACGTAACTTACAATTCAGTAAAAACATGGTTGGCAAGATGCGACACGTCACAAATGATTGTCATTAATAATGTTACTCTAGTCGTGTCTAGAGAGTCGTGTAGACTATAGAGTCGCAAATAATAATTAGTAAACTCTATCCTCCAAATTATCTAATAGAAAATTAACCATCTATATAACAATTTTAATTGTATGTTATTTAAACTCAAACTCTTTGGATATTGTGAGACATGCCTTATAGGGTACTGAGAGCTAGCGCGCAAGAGCAACTTTTGTCTCCGCAACTATTTTGTCTCTCCCATCAACTCTATGGGCTAGTAAGAAAGTGCGCGCACGTAGCGACGCAACTTCCTGTAGAGTTGATGGGAGAGACAAAATAGTTGCGGAGACAAAAGTTGCTCTTGCGCGCTAGCTCTTAATATAAGCGTTTACTCATTTCACGAAAAATCTAATTTTGTGACATATTTGATGCTTCACTCGGATATCTGCGAATAGGAATCATTAAAAGACGTTTAAGAAGAATATACGTTACTTATTCCTTTTGTCATAGTTAAGGATACTTAGATCATTAAGTAATGGATGGAGCACGCTGGCAAATGTTCTAACTAAACTTTCTGCCGATTTTGGTGCGGGGAGGGTAACTCACACTTTGAAACACAATCACACATTCACAAAAATAATTTGTGTCTTTACAAACTCAAACTATTACAAAATTGACAGACTAGCATGTTTTTGCACACATACATCGATTACACAGAAAAATCTCTGTACATAATATACGTAATAATACAATCGCTCTAAAGGGATGTAACCATATCGATATTACAAAAATAATAATTTTGTTGAAATTAGAAATAACATTATATTATATTCATAAAAAATACTACACAGGTCATTTGTAACGTTTTCATCATTATTATATGCATACGAAAAAACAATAAAACGCCATTTTATTAAACAAAATAAATATCGGTACAGAAATTTTTAAACAAACTAGCTGCTCCGCGAGGTTTCACCCCCGTGGCTCCACTCCTGTTGGTCGTAGTGTGATGATATATAGCCTATAACCTTCCTCGATAAATGGGCAATCTAACACCGAAAGAATTTTTCAAATCGGACCAGTAGTTCCCGAGAATAGCGCGTTCAAACAAACAAACAAACTCTTCAGCTTTATAATATTAGTATAGATTACATAATAGAAAGGTTACAAGATTAACATTACAAAAAAACGGCTAAGTCGAGTCGGACTCGCGCACGAAGGGTTCCGTACCATTAAAATGTTCTGCCAGTTAAAAGTAACCGAGCGTAAATTTTAATAAATATATACAAGACTTACAAAATAAACATTATACTCCTTTTTATGCAGTTGTGTAAAATTTTAATTTTACTTAATAAGATTAATTCTCATCTCATTTCAAATTATACTTAGAAAAATATTTTTTTATCGACGTTCAAGTTAAAAGCAGTCCGTCACTAAGAAAGTCGTAAAAATTTACGACCTTTTAAGCGACGAGTTTTTAAATTCAACTCTATCACTAAGTTCATAAAGATTAAATTTGAATTTCTTTTCAAGATAGTCTCGCTACATCACTTTATAGTCTCGTGGGGAGTGCGGTTCAATATCGCGTTCTAAATTCAACTTTATCGCTTAGTTCATAAAGATTAAATTTGAATTTCTTTTCAAGATAGTCTCGCTACATTTTGTATTTCTTTAAAATATAGTCTCGTGGGGAATGCGGTTCAATATCGCGTTTTAAATTCAACTTTATCTCTTAGTTCATAAAGATTAAATTTGTATATTTTCTTTCCATAGTCTCGTGAGGCCGCATTAATGATCGAGTAAACACATGACTCGATTATTTGTCTTGATCATATCGCTAAACGATACATCGACGATTATTAGAAATTGCATTTAAATTGATATTTACGTAAAAAAAATAAAAAAATACTTACAAATGAAAGGTTATTCCATCTTTTTTAATATTAGATGTGTTTGACTTGCTTCTGCAAGACTTGACAGCACAAAACGGCATTTTTAGCGGAGCACTCGCAGACGTCCTTTCGATGTTTTACGAATACGCAGAGTGTTTGTAATCGATTACGCAAGTAGTTTTTATGAATGCATAAGATTTTTCGATTTGAAAAATCTTATACCTTGGCAAAAGGGGAAGCGCCTGTGAGTGTTATCCATTACTTAATGATCTAAGTAAGGATATAATCAATAAAAACGTCAAAATAAAAAGTTTATCAAAAAACTTTCTTAAAACATTTGCACATGTAAAAAGGTAATGTTTCAAAATATGGTTAAAAACTGGAATTGTGAAAAATTTGAATTCTTATCATATTAATTTCAATTATATTTTAAAATTATATTTACTGAGAAAATAAATAAAAACATAAAACCTACACTCCATTGTTTTAGGAAGAAAACGGCGTAGGTTTTCGTTTTGTTACATTTTTATATTTTGAAACATTCTCCTATCACATGGTTAATATTGAACTGAATATTATTGAAAAGTAAAATTGATATTAGAAAATCTATAATATTGTTATGTCCTTTGGCGTTTCTTAAGCCAACTTTACTCGAATTGACATTAATAAACATTGTAATATATTCAATAATCGACGTTAATTGTATCACAATTAAGTGCAATATCGGATAAAGTTATGATTCCGTTTTACCACGGTCAGAGCACAATGTAGTATAGTTAATTAAATATGCTTTTGAGGTTATTAGTAGTCGATATATTATATTAGCGACGTACTTAGTGTTGCTGCGTAGGAACAAGTAATTACTTGCGAATGTGTTTAGAAAATTATATCATCTTACTCTATAAAGAGGAAAAATGTTTCTTAAAATATATTCTCAAGGTTTGTGAATCCGTTCGTCTCAACCTACCCACAGGGAGACAACATTCACGGTTTGTATTATATCCGTTCTCTATTATACTTGAATTATTAAAGAGTATTCTTATTATAATGAAATCTTAATATCTCAGTAGTTTATGTAATCCCAAAGATGATAATGTGCTAAAATTATTTATTTTTGTAATTTGTTTTCGTGATATCGGATCTCTTTTCTCCAAGTGAGCGTATGGTATAATATGTAAACGTATAGACTGTTATTTTCCGAATACGCTGGTTCGTAACTGCTTAATTTTAGTATCCCCATTTGTATTTCGATGGAGTGGATTGGAGAGACTGATTTTTGTTGAGTTTTTTTAGCTAATTGGTAAATATTCGTACGTTGTAAATTTGTGGAAGTAATCTTATGTCTTACCTATTCATTTTTTTGGCTTTCGTTTTGATTTTAGTATGCAATAATTTATTACAATTATATAAATATTTATGTATTACTTTGGCAACCTCCATAGTATAAAAATGATGATAAATAATTGAATAATTTTAATTAATAATTGTTACCATTTGTTTCATCATAATTAGATCTTCGTACGAATGTTAACCAATTAGGACAGCACGTTAGTTATTCTGAAACTTGATTTTATGATTTGACTTTTATCAAATGAAATAATTTATGAATTATGAATGAAATCGTTTCAAGTTTTGCAGAATAAGATCGCTTTGTGTTGTGGCTGCGCTTTGTAGATATTTTGGTGAAATTTAACCATCGCGAAACCTTTTTTGGCTTTAGTTTTTAAAGCTATATTTAATGGATTCGTCGTTTTTAGATCTAAACTTTGTGTGGGAAATCGAATGGGGTAATATAGTCGCAAATTTCTCTTAATATTTTTATTTATTTATGTATTTCATAATCATAGATCAAATATCAATGTATAATATCATTGTGCATGTTTCGGGGCTGAATTTTCAGCAATGTGATATTAATCTGTGTATAGGTAGGGTTTAGATAAAGTGCCTCGCGGATTCAATATTTAGTATATATTTTTAATCTGTGACAATACTTTTAATTCGCTCCATATTATATTTTCATTATGGTAGCTGTGGGGCACTTGATTTTTATAATGTATTTATATATGTTGGTTCATTAAAAATGGAATTTTAAGTTACTGTAATTGAGAATTGCATAAAAAGACAAAACAAAAAAAGACAAATTTTTGAGAAATTTTGTGAATATTGTTTAGTCTGTGCTATCCTTTGTTTGTAACTAATTTTCCATTTTTAATGAAACAAATTCATATTATGTAAAACGCAATATCTCAGTGATTCTATTCAAAATTATGATTATGTACTTTAAATTTAATTTACAAGGTGCACATTAATTTTTACTGCCTACAAATATAGTCAAATTAATATAAGTTATAATAAAATTTGTTTGTGTGTACGCTTGTATGTAATGTTGTTACGCGACTGTGATTCGTGTTTACCATTAAGTTTTAATTGTTCTAAGCTTGGTTTTAGCTTATTAGGTGTTTATAAACGGTGATTGTAATATTTGTTGGCTGAGTTTGAAGTTAGATCAAAACTAATGATTTTGAGAAGAGAGGGAATTGCTATACAAACACTTTTTACACTTTGTTACATCTGTATTTTTTTTCTAAAAATGAAAATACAATTTTGTGCAAAAATATGAACCTTTTAAATATACATTTTTAAGTGGTCCAATAAAACTGTGCTATAATAATAAGCTTCTCAATATCATTAGCTTTGGTACGAATTCGCATCGAAATTATTATCTATTATTGGTGTCGAATTATTTGGAGTACTTTCAAACGCTTTTGTTAATAATATAATTTGAATCATAATGGAACGTAATAGAAAATGGCGACGAATCGTAAATCATACTTTCACACTTTTAGAACATCCATAAAATTCGTCATAATTATGTTTTTATTAATTTTTCTTGATTTAATCGAAAAACAATTACTTAATTATTTTTTTTAATTTGCTTTCCAAGTAAAATAAAAAACTATTTTTTTAATTATTTAATTGATAAAAGAAACAAAATATAGATTCTCTAAAGTAAGAAATATACTCATAGAATAATAGAAAACCACTTTGTGAAAGAGATGGTATGCGATTTGTCGTCTTAAAAATTGTTTCATTATTGGTTCTAGTTATAATTTTTCGGCTATGAATTATTTGTTTCTTGCCAACATGTGCTATCACTTAGGCGCGAATTTGTATGACAATATCTTCCGAACTAAGTTTCAAGTATTAATAAGAACAATAATGATGTTAATATCTCGCTCATAGTTTTGATGTAAATGTGGTTTAACTTCGCAATTCACAATATTATATTATTCCATGTAAAACGTTGTTTACTGTGTACCAAAATATGTAATCGCTTTTGAATGAGACGAATTTTATTTTATACATATACTTAATGAAATCTGTTATTATTATTTTTTTATTATTGAGATTATTTTTTTGTATTAAATAGTAAAAATATTTTGTTATCCGTAAAATTGAAGGGGGTGTGTCGCATAATATACTCAAATCCTGTTTATTTCAATGACGTGTCCTGATCTTTTAAGAATATGTATTAAATTTACATATTTTTTTCTTGTTTTAATAAACGTTATACACGATTTACATAAATAGCATTCCGATATAAAGTACAATATATATGAATATAATTATTATTAATTTATGGATTTGTCCTTTATATAAAATACTCGGTTCTATGTGATTGTGTTGTTTTTGTTTTGTCTCATTCAATATCAATAAAGTGTACAGGATAATAATTGTTCTATAATCATACATATTTAATTGCTTGACATTATATTGTTCATGAATTGCATAATAAATATTTGCGGAAGAAGTTGTTTTTGTTTTTATACCTATGCTTTTATATTAATGTTAACAATTTGTTTAAAATTGTCGTTTCTACAATTTTTACCGAAAATTCTAGAAGGTGTAACAAAGGTTGTTCAATAATTCTGGCTTCGTCATAGCCTGAACGGGTTCTCTAGGTCTATTTTTATTTAATAATATTAGGAAATTCATAACATTATAACCAGAGTATTAATTGAGCTCGTTATATAGAAAATCACATCAAAATCCATTCACCCTTTTCGACGTCATAAGTAACGTATAGTAATTTTATCCAAGCATTCTTGGATAAGAAAGAAAAAAGAAAATAGGTATCCAGATGTAAAATAAACTAAAACAATCTTTATCAGATATGTCTCTCAAGAGACTGGTTATCTGCATGTTGTTAATGAACAGTAGGTATACAAAGTATTTGATCTTTGATAGCTCTTATAGTTTTCTCAACAACACTGCATAATGTGGCGACGTTAAAACAGGAATGTAGCATTGATATTTACTGGCTATCCAGTAAATTCAACTACGTAGGTACCTGTCATGTTGTTTTGAACTCAAACCTGTTATCATACCAACCGGACTGATTAGCATACTAGCAAAGGTTTTTATTATTCAGCTAAATCACACCATTCTCGCATTATCTTTATCGCGAGCTTCACAAAATGTCGGGATTAAAGGTAAGCTATATTTTTTTCATTTAAAAGTTAACATTGGTACCGTTTATTTACGTTACTCGTTAAATTCAAATAAGTTCATAATATAAAGCTATTTAGAACTATTTTTCTTTAAACCTCAGTATTTATCCGGCTTCGGTTCGGAGTTTGCAAGTGAGGATCCTCGTAGGCCAGGAGCCTTGCCGGAAGGTCAGAACAGCCCACAAAAGTGTGCCTACGGATTATATGCTGAGCAGCTTTCAGGAAGTGCTTTCACCGCTCCAAGACTTGAGAATAAGAGGTCATGGTTATATAGGTCAGTCGGTTATATTTTTCCATCAACAAACACCAAGGTTATAGGTAAATTATTTTTCTGAAATTCTTATGTATATTGAAGATTGCTTGATGCATTGAGAAATTCAATGCAATAGTGAAAACCCTATTGCTTTGAATATCTACATTTTAAAACTTCCATGCAGCTGAAATACCTATGCAACTGATTACATACATCACGACAGTCGACAACCAAGCCAAAACTATTTATTATGGGTCTTACAATAATATTATGTCTTGTTGATTCAGGATTCGTCCTTCAGTGGTCCATAAGCCGTTCGGGCGCTCCAATGTTGCTAAGTATCTCACACACAACTGGGATGAAGTGGAAGCTGATCCAAATCAAGTAAATAATTACGTTTATAAATTTAAATATATAAATAATAGAAAAATTCGATCACAAGGCAGGATTCGAGCCCGCATGCTTCACGCCAAAATTCAAAATTTCTGCGTAATATATCTAAATCCAACTGAAATTAAAAGACATAATTTTACTGGCAGCATTTTTAAAAGATCGTTAAAATTCAAATATTTTTTAGTGCCCAGACTATAAATATTTTAGGGGTATAATTTATAAATATTTCTTTTTTATTTCTAGTCCCGTTGGAAACCCTTCGACATTCCATCTGAAGGGAATGTGGACTTCGTAGCAGGACTGCACACGGTCTGCGGAGCTGGAGACGCTCGATCTCGTCACGGGATTGCTATTCATGTGTACCTCTGCAATGCCTCCATGGACAAAAGCGCCTTTTACAGCAGCGATGGAGACTTCCTTATTGGTAATTTTCGTACATCTAATAGCTCAATTTAGTGCAAAATTTCTATTCTTATCTTATAGAGGCTTGGGAATAAGATCCAAGTTTAAATTTTGTACGTTAACCTAACCTAATAAGTGATAACTCTAATCTCATACGCTCTCATATCTACGTAACTACGCTTTAAAGGTTAATTAAATAATAATAAAACATGATAGCTTAATATGAGATTTCCTTTAGTGCCGCAAAAAGGAGTTTTAAAGATAACTACTGAATTTGGAAAAATGGAGGTGGCACCCAATGAGATTGCCGTGATTCAAATGGGAATGAGATTTGCAGTTGCAGTTGATGGACCTACTAGGTATGATAATATATTAAATCGAATTTTGTATCAGCACGTCATTGATTTTTAGAGCATTCGTTACAATAGACAAAAATATGATACATACAGCTTTTCGCACAGCACCTCTTTTGTACGTATATTTAAAGCTCAATTATCATTTACTTAAAAAATAAATATTAATGTAAATATTTCACATTTCAGAGGATATATTCTAGAAGTATTCGATGGTCACTTCAAACTACCAGACCTTGGTCCTATCGGTGCGAATGGTCTGGCAAATCCTCGCGACTTCCTTACACCCGTGGCTTGTTATCATGACGAAGAAATTCCTGGTACTTAGCTTTATGATACTAATTACAAATACTTACACAGATTTGGTTAATTTTTATTTACATTTGACGGATTTTCATTATAGTATCTATTATCCCAATTTTTTGGGCAAATTTAAATTTAAAAATACCGCACCAATAAAATAGTAGCATAGTAGCACTTAAATAAAGTTAAGTAGGTTTTATTGCATTGAATATTTAATTAAGGTATACTGCAAGTGTACCACTACGTTCATTTCCACTCAATTTTTTCATGAATTTATTGATTTGTAGGATTCAAAATAATAAACAAATATCATGGACTGCTATTTGAAGCTGAGCAAGACCACTCTCCGTTCGACGTGGTGGCCTGGCACGGCAACTACGTGCCATACAAATATGACCTGAGCAAATTTATGGTCATCAATTCTGTATCTTTTGATCACTGTGTAAGTTATTGAAATATCTTACTCATTACTAAGATAGTGGTGTATGCTTTATAATTAATTTATTCTTATAATCTACTGAAGGCAATATGAACCTAATGAATAAGGCTGAGCCTTAAAATTCATAAAAAATGCATAACATGTGTAAAAAGTGTGATTTTCTATTCCTTTTTTAGGATCCTTCGATTTTTACCGTTTTAACATGTCCATCCACCAAGCCAGGCGTCGCCATTGCGGATTTCGTGATTTTCCCGCCTAGGTGGTCCGTTCAAGAAAATACATTTAGACCTCCGTATTATCACAGTAAGTGAACTGCATGCATTTATTACAAGTGTTAGTAAAAATTAACATACTATAAACGATTACAATTTACAATAGTAGGTACAGCTACCTATATAATTATTCTATATTCTATACTAGCTGTGCCGCGCGGTTTCACCCGCGTGGCTCCGGTCTTAGCGTGATATTATATAGCCTATATTACTCGTCTGATAAAAGCTACATCTTTTGAATGGTGAAATAATTTTTAAAATCGGTCCAGTAGTTTATGAGCCTATTCATTACAATCAAACAAACAAAGTTTTCCTCTATAGAATATTAGTGTAGAAAAATAATATTTACGATAGAAGAGTAAAAAAATACAATTTTTTAACAGGGAACTGTATGAGCGAGTTTATGGGTCTCATCCTTGGATCTTACGAGGCCAAAGAAGGTGGTTTCCTTCCCGGAGGCGCGTCTCTCCACTCGATGATGACTCCACACGGCCCTGACACACAATGTTTCCAAGCTGCTTCTTCTGCTGAATTAGTACCGCAAAAGATTGCTGTTGGCACTCAGGTATTTTAAAAGATAATGCTTTTATTTTTTTATTTGATAAACTTAAGAATACCTAATACATATTTTTTTCCACAGGCTTTCATGTTTGAGTCATCACTTAGCATGGCCATAACGAAATGGGGTTTGGAAACTTGTCAGAAATTGGATGCAAAATATTATGAATGCTGGCAAAATCTACCGAAATTGTTTTCCGATAAAATTAACGTCTAGTTTGTTATTATTTTTTTGTTATACTCTCTAGTCTTTTAATAAAACACTGATTAAGATTAATCGTTTTTTATTAAGAATACCTTATAAAATAATATAATAAATTTCATAAATTCGATTTAAATATAAAATTAAAAAAGTACAGATCTTAGATAATATGAAGTTAATATACACCCAAATTCAAGAAAGTCTGAAATTTTTAACCTAACGGCATGGCTATATAAAGAGCGCGTAGCATAAGTTTGCAATAATCCGCAATCAACTTTTCTTTTTAATACCGAAGAATCTCTAGATATACGTATCATGAAGCAGCTCATTCCATCAACTACTTTTATAGATGGTCCTTTTACATCTAATGCATTCACAGTAGTGGTATCTTGAGAAACAATAGTTTCTTTGGTTTCATTACCCGAAACAATTTTTGTAACATTGCTAGAATGAACAGTAGTAACAGTTTTGGATGCAGTATTGTGGGTATCTCCCTGGGCTTCCAAAATGAAACTCGACATTAACTTACAATCGATACGAGTTTCTTCATATTCACCGTTATTCTTACTTATTCCTAACTTGCAGACTTCTCCCGGTGAACTTCTATAATCTCTATTATAATAGTCGTGATTGTTATGACTTTGGCTCATTCTGCCTAAGTTGTATAGGGTGCCCTTTTAAAGGGCTGATAGACGTACGAACTTTAAAGTCGCGGTTTTAAAGTTCGCGTACTTACTCGGCTCGCGGCGGTGACAGACGTGCGAGCCAAGGCGGGCTTCGAGTAAAATTTCAAACATGTTGGATCGTCAACGAACTTACTCGACGGTTTTTAAGTACGCGTACTTGGGGTGACACACGAGCGAAAAAGGTCGTCGAGCCACAAGTTCGCGTACTTACTCGTACGTCTGTCACCCCTTTTAGTATGAATAAAAAAATCGATTTTATGTTAATTTTAGATTCGCGTGTCCTGGTGAACTCATATTTACTTTCTTTTGTACAATGTTTTTATAATTGTCCTTCCCCATTGAATTTCTAATTATGAATATGATTATAGCGGTTGTAGCTACATATTTATGTCGTCTTGTGTAATGCCGTTATTTTAAAATGGATAATGTACGACATAACGTAACTACGAAAAGATATTGATAAATCCAATAACATATCCATTATTATTCTTTTTTTCTGTTCTCGTCCCGCCAATATGTGACCTTTTTGCTCGTTACCTTTTACCGTGGTTGCCTGGTAGAGATCACTACTTAGTGATAAGGCCGCCAAGTTAGTTGTACTCTGTTTTTAGCTGTAAGTAATTCTAAGGTTTCTGTTTGTATAACTAATAAAGCGTTAAATAAATAAATAAATAAATATCCATGGATGGATATTTCAAACAGATGTATCCATACTAATATTATAAATGCGAAAGTAACTCTGTCTGTCTGTCTGTTACTCAATCACGCCTAAACTACTGAACCAATTTGCATGAAATTTGGTATGGAGATATTTTGATACCCGAGAAAGGACATAGGCTACCTTTTATTGCGAAATATGTACCACGGGCGAAGCCGGGGCGGACAACTAGTATTTTATATGTTTTATAGGTATTAATTATGCAGATATAATCATTAATGAAAGCAAGTAAAGTAATTATTAGGAGTGCTCTTGAATAAGGAAAGCAGACAATAAAACAACAAAATATTATCATCGTAATTTTATTTCGTATAATTATTAGCAGAACCTAAAATTATATTCAATTACTGCATTAACATTAAAAAGAATAGGTCAGTCGCGTCACCGGTATAGATGTGACGGTATCGGTAAATAACATGGTGTGACTTACAATAACTTAATAAATTAAAATGGAATCTTCAACTATGACTGTATGCTGAACCCTTAGACACATATTGTTACCTTAAAAATTCTACTTATCCAATAAAATGTTAAATGATCGCCCAATTAACGCCGTAACTTGATTTGTGAACATTTATGTAACATAATGCACTTCTTCACTTGCAAGAAAAAACCGAACTTAAAACGAGATTCTAACGTAACAAAGAACGGGCGAATTGACATCAATTTAAAAAATTCCCGATATATCCTCAAGTAAGGTCCCATCCCGTAGACGTTTCTTAGAAATAAATTAGACGAGAGATCATTTTATTTATTTAAAATTCATTAGTATTATAATTGATAAGCTTTGAATTTACTGTGATAAGATATCTAAATTACAACTGATTTCACAAGTTGCTAACAAAAACATAAGAATCTGTATTTCAACCTATGGTTAGACGGTAAATTATAAAGGTTACAAAGAAAAAGAACAAAAATGTTGCAATAATAACATGCTCTATTTAATAAAAATAAATGGATATTCTGAGACAAGTTGAAAGGACAGCTTATGTTTATTATTATTGCTCATACTTTCACAAACCTTACAAAAATTGAAAACTATATCACTTCAGAAATAATGTTCACAAAAATATTATTATATAGATTAAATATGGTTTACGAAATGGTTAGTATTTTCTACCTTCTAAATTACACAATGGAATCCAACTTAAGGATATTAAAATACTGAATTTAACGTAGAAAACAAAATCTTAATATCAATACCAGCATGCATTTAAAATGCAAATAGACAAAATATTTTGTGCTCGAACGCGATGAGAACTAAGACGCCACGATTTCAATGAATTCATTCTGAATGCACAACAGTTTTATAATTTAAAATTTTACATTTATTTATACAATAATTTCTTGACCAATTGTCACCGAATGAGTTTGAATGTAAATTTTACAGTTTGTAAGAAATGTAGACTTCATTATGGGCATAGATTTTGTTAGCCGTGGTTCACATTGACGCCCGATTCGAGTTCTGAAGCCGGTGTCTCTGGTTCCTCATCGTTGTAAATGTTCTCAGCCATTTGCCACACCTGATGGAATATAACACACATTTAAAAGTAGTACAAAAAGAAGAATAATAATACAAATTTAAAAACATAACACAAATCTAAATAAGGAGCTTTCAAAACTGAAAAAGTTGTACATCATACATTTTGTTTTACTCGCCAACAATGTTAAAATGTGCCTATTTGATCTATTCAGTTTTTTTTTTTTTTGTTTACTACAGACCAACAAACAATACCAATATAAAATATAGGCCTACATAATATTTTATAGCATAAGTTAACCATTAATTCAAATTCTTTAATCAATTTGCAATTCATAAAACTTGTGAATAATTTATGTAAATGCATACCTGCATAATATTATCCTCTGAGACAGAACAAATGACCCACGGCTCGTTGGGGTTCCAGGAGAAGTCGGAGATCTTGGCTGTGTGTCCTCCGTGGATGAACAGCAGCTCCGGTGGACCATCCTCTGCATCTTCAGCTGTTTGTTCCTCGCCAATCTTGGATAAGTCCCACACGTGCAGTCTGAATAATAACAAATAGCCTATGATCATTACGTTCTTACATTATCAACGTCGAAAACATAGAAGGTTTCTCTATTCACATTTTGAGCACATATAATTTTTTTCCTTGGATACTGACTACGCTGATTAGAAAGATATTTAGAATTTGTAAGAAACTGCATTTTACCTATTTTTTGTTGTTGGGGCATCAAAAATAAATGATGTGTGCCTTTAAATCTTGTTATTTCATATTAAAATACAGAAGAAAAGAATATAATTAATTATTATGAAAAGTTTACCTTCTATCAGTTCCACTGCTAGCAAGAATAGTCTCGTTATGCGGAGACCATTGCACTTGGAATATTTCGTCTTTGTGTGATTCAAACGAGTGCAGTTTTAATTTCAAATTACGAAGATCCCACAATGCAACCTAAAACAAAGATTGTTTTTTTTTTATTTTACAACATATTAACAAAACATTAACTGAATCTAAATAATATCAATAAGTAATTACAATTAGTAATAAACAAAAACAAAAAAAATATATTTCCTCCTTTAAGTATAATTACGAACAATAACAAGGTAATTAACAAAAAAGTAAGGTATGTTTTTAATCAGTCCAAAATGATGAGCATTGGATGGACTGATTAAAACATAAAAAGTCCAAGAACAATCATAACAATCATGCTGACAAATACACACATTTTATAAAAAAAAGCTTACCGTCTTATCGGCACTGCCAGTGGCTAATATAAACTCGGAGTATGGGTTAAAACTGAGGCAGTTCACTTCAGCCGTGTGAGCATCTACTGTGTGCGATGGTTTGGATGTATTGTTACACCTGCAAATATGTTACATGAAAAAATTGCTTTCTGGTTAAAAAAATAAATTAGATTAAATTAAGATCTAAATGAACTGAACTAACCTTCATTTTTTCAATGATTTTAATTCATTGCTGAATACATTTAACCTTATTTGATAAGAATAAGTTATTAATACATTCCTATTTTTATCATAATATTGTTACAAGATGATTTTGAATCACCTATTTTAGATGTATAGTTATGTATTTTAGGGTTTCTATTACACTTAACATTTCAAACCACATTTTCGGGTATATATTTGTAAATACCATTTTAAAGTGAAACTTTTATTACATCGTCTCAAACTTTTTGGTCTGTGTAGCGCATGTCGCGTGACGCACGATACGTACGATAATTATCGTACAAATACGATAATAATTTTTAGTTAAATGTCTATAGTGTGAAAAAAAGTTTCACTTTTACCGTGGTTTCATAAAACCACACAACATTTTTTTTTATTGGATTTAAAAATACTGCTTTAATTTTATCAAATACATTTTTATGCACAATTATTTTTGTATTGACCTACATTTTAATACATAACACAACAACTACATAACTTATACATTTACCTGTAATATATTATCTCTTTATCTATAGCATTGGTTACATTAAAGTTGTAACTCAAAAATCAATGAATGGATTTAACATTTTATTTATTTCTTAGATCATTAATTGCTGATTGGACATCTCCACTTGGATTGGGATAATAAAGGATTAAACTAAGTCTTCCCAAGTAGAACTGAGCAAACAGCTAATTTAAAAATAAATAATAAATACATACATATCAAATAAATACCTATACTAAAAGAAAAAACAAAATCAACTGACACTAACCGTGTGTCCCATATCATCAGCTTCTGGTCGTCAGCCACGGAACCAAAGAGGGACTCGTGCAGTAAGTGCCACGCAACGTCTTCCACCACCGCTGTGTGACCCGTGAACACGGACTTGGCTTCTATCACCCGCCCCTCCTTGGGGGTCGCGTTGATGTCCCAGAGACAGATTGTGTGGTCGTCACTGTAAATCGATAACATTTAAATAATTTACAAGTAAATAAGTAATTAATCAAGTAATTAATCAATCAATTAATCAATCATCGAAATAATTTACAAGTAAATAAGTAATCTATTTTTAAGCCATTCTTGATACATGTACTAAGTTTGAAATAAATACATATGTCCGTTTAAAGTGGATCAAGTTAAAAGGGGTCAGTAATATACAAATAAGCAGGTAAGGCAACATAAAGAGTTTTAAAAACAGATTGCATAAATGCATGATAATATCAAATTAAGATAATATACAACATCAGTCACTCTACAAGTCTACCCTGAGCTGTTTTATAGATGTGAAGATTCCTTACTTGAAAAGAATATAGAATTTTCCTTATTTTAAATACAATGAAAGTCTCTCAAAGACAAATCATACTAAACTCACCTAGCAGATAGAAGATATCCATTCAAATTAGGATTCCACGAGAGTCCATATCCTTCTTTTTGGTGACCTCGCAATCTATTAAATAAAAACATTTTTATTAACTCATGTTAATTTATATAAATATTGATATAATAACTATTAGGCTCCGTGCAGACAGAGAGCGTTCTACGTTCCGCGTTTTTTGTGATGCGAAGGAGCTATAGCGCCGGCGCACACAGAACGCAGTCAGACCGCGGCGCTGCGCTATAGATCCTTCACATCACAAAGAACGCGGACCGGAGAACACTCTCTGTCTGCACGGAGCCTTATGAACAATGGACATGTTTGAGGAAACATGACTGATGACTTAGAAAGAAGAGAACATAAAGAACATATTTTATACATAGTACATTAAAAATCCATACCTGAGATCTGGGTGACACTCTCCTGAAGGTTCAGGCTTTGACGGGTGTTTAGTATAATCAAATACAAGAACATCTGAGGAAGGAGTCTTGGTGGCTATTACACAAGGATTCTGTGGCATGTAGCGAGCTCTGTTCACTTCACCTTCATGGTTTATTTTAATTTCAATGTCAATTTTACCAGACACTGAGCCGAAACCACCAAATTCTGAAAGACAGTTATGTTGATTGAAATAATGTAATATGTATGTTATACTATTAATTTGTTATTGACCAAAGTTTTTTAAATGTAACTGATTTTGGAAGACAATGAATTTGAACATGAAGGATATGCAGTTGACAATATTAAAATATAGTGCTGGATGCTAATGATAATGTAATAATAATAAATACTTTATTACCGTACATTCATGCTACATGCACACTAGAGATACCTTGTATAATATGTTGATGAGTAACATAAATACATACCACCCTTGTCATTGTCATAGTGACTGGCATCGAATTGAGCATCTTCATTTGGAAGCTGTACACTAGCAATTAGTAAGTGATTTTGTTCATCTGATGTGTGTGTACCCAAAATTAATCTAAAAACAATAAAATATTAAGCATCAAAGTTCTCCAAACAAAAAGGACCTGTACAGCATTGAGTAGCGGTAAACGAACAAGTTTTAAATAAGATTAATTACCTGTGTACAGAATAGTCCTTGCCTTCAGGTCGTGTCACATCTGGAAGCCACTGGGCAGTAAGTGAGGGCCATTCAAGAGCGTGTGTCATGACCAAGTCGTATAGAAACGGTGTATTCTTTTTCCATATTTTATATTCTTCGTTAATAACCCTTTCTTCTACTGCATCATCAAATGTTTCTAGAACGATAAATTAAACCAATAGAGCATATTCATTAGCTGCTAATAACCAAAAAAATCAAAGCCATCGCTTGTCAGGATAGTGCCTCTGGAAATAGTCAATATAAACATGCAGTAAGTTATTTGTTATGAATGATTTACCTCCATCGCCTTTGTCACCCATGTTTAAAACTAAAAGCGAACTTTAAGTTCGCCGATTTACAATAATATTAAATACAAAAAACCGACCGGGCCTCGAAAGGCGCCAAACAATAATCCTCTTTGGCGTTATTAGCGGGTGGACAACACACAAACTTCCGGTTGAACATGGCGCTTTATTTTTATTAACTCTTTAAAAAATTAGAATTAAATGATCTACAATAAAATTATTTTGCAATATTTTAAAAATGGTAAGGCGTATATTAAAATTGTTTAATAAAATATTTATAAAAAATGGTCTGGATATTTATTTTTTAAGGTTGATTTCCATTATGTGCCGAAAGATAATGTCACTAAAAATTGTATTATTGTATAATATTAAAAAAATGCTATGATCCCATAAAATTGAATTCATATTAAATTTTATTATATCCAATATCATTTTGTAATCCATCACAAATATATATAGCGATTAATCCTGTTTTATACAGGCTGTAAAGGTCTACCAGAATCTGATGGCATATTTTTATTTATGAAATAAAAGATTTTCATGTGGCAACTTATTTGACAACTATCAAATTGGTTGTCAAATTATTTGTCTTTTTTGCAGTTGATGAATAATTTTTAGGATTTTGTCTAAAAAATCTTCGAAAATGTCGAAAAAGCCGCTGCGATCACAAGCAAGAGGTGTTGTTTATAATGTGTATAGAAAAACATTCGATGAAGAAGGGTCAAACACATCACAATTTTCAATTTTGAAGATTTTATTGGTAAATTGGACTTACCCGTTTTGATACTTTAAATTAAAAAGATTATGTTATGTAGGTAACTATAATATTATTTGTCGATTAGAATATAATTTTATGAAAACTTATTACAGGAGTTTCCAATAAGGCTATTCGTCATGTCCAAGCTGTCCAAGTCATTTTTATAATGTGTGTATCTGTTAATACTTACGAAAATAAACATAGTTTTATTTTTATTTTATTTTATAAAAAATTATAAGCAGTTTTGATCTACATTATCATTATATCGATATTTTCACATGGCATACTGGTAATGAATATACAAATATAGGTATGTGTAAATAATAATATGTATAACCTGTATAAAAGTAATATGTATAATTGTATATTATACATGTAAGTATGTACCTACATAATATTATTAAGTGGATATCTCATTATTAAGTACAGTATTGTCCACTTATGTAATGTGACTAATGATATTGAGGACAAAATAAAAAATAAGCAGTATCAAGATCGTTCAGTCCATTTTCCCCAGGGTTGCACACTCAAAATTTTGATTTCCCTAATTGCCATCAGATTCTGGTTTACCTATATTAATTATCTTGGGTCGAGTCGCACGATGGTGTAGCAAGTGGCAAAATAATTTGATAATTGATTGAGATAATGTTAATTATGAAATGAGTATTTGTATTACTGTTCTGTGCCTAAAACATATAATTAATAGACTAATTTAAATTCACCAAGAACAAAACTTTATGGATGGGATTTAGTATAAAGTGTTAATTAACCATTACAGAATATTACCTACCTATTCATTATATTTTATGGTTAACAGTCCAAGTCAAACGTGACATTAACTGCTGATCTGTCAAAAACTGTCAAATTAAATTGCTAATATGGCTGATGCAGCGCTAGCACGTCGCGAAGCACGTAGAAGAAAAATATTAGAAAATTCTCATAATAGACTTCAACGTATATCAGGAAAAGCCAACGATGATAGCTGTCGAGGTACATATTTCAACTTCTTTCATACACGGTCTTGTTAAATAAACATTGATATCATAAACATGCTTTGTTGTTATTACAGAATCACCTGTTCATTCTTCAACGCCAGATTATCAGGATATAAATCCTTCAGAGTGCAGCAGTAAAGCTTCATTATGTAACGGAGTAATAAGTTCTTCTATACAAACTGAAGAATCCGTTCTCCCAACAACAGAAGAAGTTCCAACAATTCAAGAAGAGGTAATCAATGACTTGGCATCTTTATTGCCACCTAAATTTCCAACAATTCCAACTGCAAACACTGATTCTCCACCGAAAACGTCATTGATTGATAAACTCGTTGCTAACAAGTATGACATAGTACTTCTGTCTTTGTTTATTCAGATTCTCTATAATTTTTCACTTTTAACAATTGAAAGTACTTATTTCTTTCTGCCCCTTATTACCTACGCGGGCACGAAGATATATTGGTTTCCAAAACCAGCTAATTCCAATTTTGAAAATGTATTAATGCTTCTTAAAGGGCTTTCAACACAAAGAGTTCAAAAATTACTGAGTGTAACACAAATTGTTAGTGCAATTGGCCTTGATGCCTGTATTTTTGTCTTCACTACAATTTGTGTGCAAACTCTATGTATTTTTGTGAAGCAGAACTTTATTACATAGAACCGGTTTTTGTTTTTACATACACAAAGAAAATTGACTGTTTTGACTGAGCAGTTCATTGGACTAGTAAGCTAGGGTTTTGGGAATGTATGTTTTTATGCTTGTGCCTTTAATGTAAGTGATATAATGTGACAAGTGTGCGTTTTAGTCACATATTGCCATCTTAGTTTAAATTTTTGTAAGTTTGTACATAATATACAAAACAAATAAAATTATTTGTAATATATAAAATAGTTGAATTACTGCCTTGTCTTCTTCTTACAAAGACAATCTCCACATTGCAAATTAATGAAGGAATCCAATATTTTTCTATTTGTAGATATCCACAACGACATTGGGTTGTGTGTACAAGTTTTCATGTACATAACATTGCATTTACTATAAGAATAATAATTTAGTAATCAAAGTTATTTTTGTACTTTGTTACATTAGCAAATTGTTACTAAATAGTTTATTACTTACATTATTATACATAGTTGGTTAAATATCTCTGTAATGTTATACATATTGATATTAGTAAATGTTCTTTGCAAGTGTTGAAGTCATGAAAATAGAAATCTTTAATTTTAAAAATTTGCATTTAAATTGTGTAGAATTTTTTTGTTTACTATAAAACTATGGCAGTCTGTGACTGAACAATTTCGATTGTATATTTTAGGAATTGGACTATAATAAAAGAGTGCTTTTTCAGTTGCTCAAATTTGTCATTAATAATTCTTTAAAAAAAAATATTTTAAGTATATATATATTTATTGCAATGAAATAAAATTTCCTACAAATGGCAAACTGAGGGCCATTTTTTATGTATAACTGACAATTTCTTATGAGTTATTTGTTTGATAGTGCATATTTATTTTATCTTCTTTTTAAATTGATGATTTCATATACTAAAATATATGTTTAATTTGTGTTTTTGTTTTATAAAATATATGAATATTAATTTAGCATGTGAAACTTGATTAATTATCATAATTCAACCAACACAATGATAGTCTCAAATCTATAATTAATTATAATACAAAATTTTATGCCTCAATATTAATCTTCATTTAAATTAACCAAAGATGAAGCCAATAACACAAAATATACTGTCTATATATTTTATTTGTATGTAATATGTATTAAAAAAATAACCACCTATAGTTCGTTTGTATTTTTCTTTATTTAAACAACTTATAATAAGCAATAATTAAATTAGTCTGTTTAAAATGTAACAAAAACATAGTTAATGTTTTTTATGGAATGAAAAAATTTGGATTAAATTGATTTTCATGTTTCTTCCTGTTTTATTTCTGTATCCTGGACGATAGACATCTGAAACTGTGTTTGATAAATATATGGTTAGTGTATATTATAAATAATGAAATGTTATGATTCCTTGTTTAATTTACATATTGTTTAACTTCTAATAAGACAAGCTTTCCGCCCGCGTTTTCAGAGAAAACCCCGCATAGTTCCCGTTCCCGTGGGATTTCCGGGATAAAATCTATCCTATGTGTTAATCCAATTTACCCTCTATATGTGTGCTTAATTTCATTGTAATCGGTTCAGTAGTATTTGCGTGAAAGAGTAACAAACATACATCCATCCTCACAAACTTTCGCATTTATAATATTAGTAGGATTTAAATATAATAAGTGGTATCATTAATAAGCAACTTTTTATAAATAAAAAAGAAAAAAATATATATATACACCAGTGAGCCAGCTTATATGCAAACTTTTAATTAACATTGTTGTACCTGCTTTGTATGATACAAATGTAATACAATAATTATTATAAAAAATATTTTTACTATACAAGAAAATGAATTAATGAACTACATATTGTGATTGTATGATGAAAACTATAATACAAATAGTATATACTTAAAGACAAGTAAAATAATAATGTGTATTCAAAATATAAAATAAACACAAAGTTTGTGATTTATATACACCTAAAAAATAAGGATAAATAAAACAAAATGTGTACACAAATCTTATAATGAGCACTTAATGACATGATTTACATTGCAACTAATTCATAAACTAAAACTAAAATTTAAAGAAGCTCTTAACTTTATTCATAAAGTTCTTACTTTTCTCTTTTTCTATAGAAACTTTTGCCTCAGTCTGATCATCAATTTTATTGGTACCCGTGCTCTGACATTCTTCTGACCTCATGTTTGTAATACTGTTTATAGATTCAGTGTTTGTGGATTCTACTTTTTCACTTATAATAATATTTTTGGAAGGTTGTACTTTATCACTGAATATATCATGAATATCTTTGACTGGATCGGTTGAATGGTCAGAGCACCCGAGTTCCTATTCGTTTTTTGCAGCCTTTACTTTCTTTTTTGGGGTGGATTTCTGACGTACCAAGTCTGAACGGCCAATTGAAATCATTTTCAATTCCCATGCCTCTAGATCTTTCCTGTAATCAATTATTTTACACAAGAAAATATAAGAATAATGTATTCATTATTACAATATTATATAAACTATTATTATGATGAAATTAATTGTTAGGGCAATACCATTAAGAGCACTCAAGTAAAATGTATACTGGTGTTATCAGTATGCCAATTTTTACGGCAGGAGATATTATAATTTGCTGGATTCCCTTATACAGAAATACCTAACTACATATCTTATAGGTACATACCTATACTTGGCCATTAGGTCTGCAGCTTGTTTTTCAAACTTATTTCTTTCAGATTCTGTTAATTTAACCCAATCTGCTTTGACTTTTTGTTGGTGAGTTTTAAAGTCCCTTAATTCAGATGATTTGTCATTTCTTGACATCATGTACAAAATATAGGAAGACATTGGTTTCTTTGGCCGACCTAACTCTTTATGTTCCTGGAATTAAAGAAAGATAAACAAAAGTAAGTATAGTGTAGTATTTTTTTTTATTATTATTTAAGTATAGAAAACAGTCATCTATTAGATCGAAACTGTATTTATTGAAAATATTTGAATACTTTATTTGAATATTTGAATACTTATTGAAAATATTTGATTCTTTACTTTCTTGGAAAATGAGCTAAGTTTTTAAATGGAAAAAAAAATTCTAGAATGTATATTATGTTTGACAAGATGCAAGAAGGCAATAATACTAACTTGTTTAAGTTTCCTCTTTTCCTTTGCTAGAGCCATGTCTTCTTTCATTTTTCTTATGTCTTCTTTTTGTTCCTCTGTGAGAGATGCCTGATACAACTCCTTTATTTTTTTGTAATCTTCTAAATCTTTTTCATATTCTTTGGTCATTTGTGACTTAGTCTAGAAAGTTATAAACATTAATATATAATAATATTCAATGTTCACTAAAAGCTTTAGAGAAGCAGCAAAGTGATTTGTTTATTGAATTATGAACCTGAATAATGTGATAATAATTATCTATACATATAATAAATCTGTAGAAGGGTCAATTCTGTACATTGAAAATATTGAAAAAATAAATACCAGGGGGTGTTACTGGATCGATACCAAACCCAAATATGAGTTTAAAAAACTTTCACGTGAAAACTAACGGTTCGATTTCGATGAAACTTGGTATAATTATACCTTATTATCCTGGGCGTAAAATAGGATACTTTTTATCCTGAAAAAATATGTAGAAAAAATTAATCTCAATTTTTCAGTTTTATCCATAGACGTTGTTCTGTAGAAGCGAACACACGTTGCGTATTATTATAGGCCTAGCCGTATTTGGGTCCAATAGATATTTATAAGATATCATTGTCAGAGTTACTCAAAATGGAGAAATAAACCATCCACGCGAAGACCGACATCCGCGCGGACGGAGTCGCGGGCGGAAGCTAGTTATAAATAAAATATGGCTTTATTCCATCACTTACTTCACTATCCAATTGTTGCCAATGTTTTGAAGTCCAAGAAATAGCTTCCTTAGATGATATACTTGGGTTCTTAGCTAAAAGTGCAGGCCGCATCTGAGCCATGAACTTGAAGAATGGAGTAAGAGGTCGCTTCGGTTTTTCGATACCTAGCCTTTCTTCCGCTGACTTCTTGGTTGAATAATCGCATGTTTGGATCGAATATAACCAACTCGACCTATTTTAAAATATATCAATATGTCAGTACTGTATCCAGATGTACAATTGAATTATAAAGGCATTATCCTAAATGTTACTCATCCATTATATTAAAATTGAGTGTGCTATAAATTAAGAACAATACAACATAAACAAAGTAAACCATCATAACCTCAATCTTACCTGCCCTGCAGAATATTCCGATAACCTCCTAAAATATTATTACTTAATCGACAAATATATGTTAAACACGCCATTTCTATACTACTAAAGGACAGAAGTTATCATTTACATATACAAATCAAGTAAAAATTAAACGACGCCGTAGGAAAGTAAACTCGCTTTCATTATCAATACTCGAATGTCAAAACACAAATGACAAATCACAAAAGTCAAAACTCAAAAGTGCATGTCAGAAGTCAGAACCACAGATAAATATTAATAGATGCCAGAACAGAAAAGCTGACGAATCTGGCAGACTGGACCTAAGGACTGGACTCCAGCTTCTGTTTGGATTTAAAACATTTTTTAGACATAATAGGAAATACAGTCACCGAAGCTGAAATCAGTTAGGGAGGAATCATCGTCATCGTGAAAAAATAAGTACCTAAATGGTAATCACAGGATTTAGGTAATCATTTCTCGAGGTCTAAACTTGACATTAGTTCAAACCTGTGGTTCAAACACAGAACAGTAAGAACAACTTACTGTTCTGTGAGTTCAAACATCTCTTGATTGCATTCGAAACATTATTATTATTAACACGATTCTGTGAATTTTTTGCTGTTATGTAGTAGATTACAAATAATGATTAAAAAGTCGTCCTACGCAATGTCCTACGGGATAATTTATGAACTCACATTAAAAACCATAAATTATAGGATATTTTTAAGGACTTACATACATGAAAAATATTATATATAGACCCCCCATTTGAAGTTTATTTTCGATATTTCTTCATAAATATTCAGAATATTACGGGCGGTCACATGCGCATGGGCGACATTGTATAAAAATGAAACCCGTTTTCCTTGGTCACGGCATCACGCGTGAACGGGTGGACCAATTTCGATAATTCTTTTTTTATTATATTCCTTGAAGTACGAGGATGGTTCTTATGTAGAGAAAACGTAAATATGTACCATGACCGAAGCCGGGGCGGGCCGCTAGTTTTTCATATATGTATATAGAAATAATAAAACAACAGAACACATTATTAAAAAAATATATTTACAATTGTTACAAATAATATTTACAATGTTCAGTTAGGTACCTTAAAAATAGATAATATATTACAAAATACTATACAGAAAGACAGAACCTATGTTAAGGTGGGTTGATATTTTATTACACCTTTTCTTTTTAAAACTGTACAGAATTAATTAATTTAACCTACCTATATAACTAATTTGTAGTTAATTACAAGCTAAAATTAAGTACAAAATTTAACTTTTGCTACGTCTAGAAAATCAGTTCTTATGAATAATTTTTATATTCACTTATTATAAAAAAAAAACTGCACATATTACATTGAGGTATTATTACTGCGTATAGAGAGGACACCACGAACAAAATTTGTACGACAACGGCTAGTGAGTCATACACTTTGTAGATATTCTGCCTCTTATTACTTATAATTAATTAAAACCAATCAATGTAACAAATAAATATTGTTTATCTTATTAAAAAAAATATTAATAAACTTATCAATTAAAACCAATCAATGTAACAAAAAAATGTTTGAGACGATTGACTCTAACTCGTATTACAATTAGTGTATAGGTAAACCAGAATCTGATGGCAATTAGGGAAATCAAAATTTTGAGTATGCAACCCTAGGGAAAAGGGACTGAACGATCTTGATACTGCTTATTTTTTATTTTGTCCTCATTCATATCAAATATCATTAGTCACATTACATAAGTGGACAATACTGTACTTAACAATGAGATATCCACTTAATATTATGTAGGTACATACTTACATGTAGGTATAATATACAGTTATACATTTTACTTTTATACAGGTAATACATATTATTATTTACACATACCTATATTTGTATATTCATTACCAGTATGCCATTTGAAAATATCGATATAATGATAATGCAGATCAAAACTGCTTATAATTTTTTTATAAAATAAAATAAAAATAAAATAAAATTATGTTTATTTTCGTAAGTATTAACAGATACACACATTATAAAATTGACTTGGACAGCTTGGACGTGACGAATTGGAAACTCCTGTAATAAGTTTTCAAAAAATTATATTCTAATCAACAAACAATATTATAGTTACCTACATATAATATTTTTTAATTTAAAGTATCAAAACGGATAAGTCCAATTTACCAATAAAATCTTCAAAATTGAAAATTGTGATGTGTTTGACCCCTCTTCATCGAATGTTTTTCTATACACATTATAAACAACACCTCTTGCTTGTGATCGCAGCGGCTTTTTCGACATTTTCGAAGATTTTTTAGACAAAATCCTTAAAATTATTCATCAACTGCAAAAAAGACAAATAATTTGACAACCAATTTGATAGTTGTCAAATAAGTTGCCACATAAAAATCTTTTATTTCTTAAATGTAAATATGCCATCAGATTCTGGTAGACCTGTAGCGATTTCCTCTCTAGTACGTAGTACATAGTAACTCAATGACATATGTATTATTTAAAACCTTTATAGTATATAATAATGTAATTTGCGAGGTAAATTTATTACTTATACTTTCTTCACTTCTTATTTGCTATTTCTTCCTCCAGTCTTTTAGTTACATAGTGGCAAGAATTACTGCGAATTATAAAGATGAATTATGAAACTTTATAGTCTGCTAAAATGTTTCTTGTTTAAATTACAATTGACACAGGTTCATTATACATCGAATTATAATATATCTATGTATTCTTATTTTTAATGTTGTCTTTACATCATTTTAATATTTTAAACACAGATGGCACAATAGTTTTTAAATCACTATATCAAAACATAAATTAGATAGGGTATTTTAAATTTACAAGTATTGGGGTGTCATAGAATAGTTTCACCAGCAGAGTAGTGATAATGCCTTGGTTTCCGATAAGATTGCTGTTGGGGAGGTCTATAAGTTGCATATTTATGTGGATGTCGATTCAGTGTGTGGGGATGTCCTGCATAACAGTGTAATGTTAAAGGTGTTGGTGGTGGTCCGACAGGTGATTTTGCTAATGCGGGTTTCCTTGGGCTGCTTATTCTTCTCCATAACGCTTTAAGTCTTGGTGTTGCAATCCACACAGCCACCATCACACCTAATACTTGGGTTGCAAATATTCGGAATAAAAACACCCAAAAAGCTGGTCGTGGTTGCGTTGACGGTTCAGAAGAAGGCACAGGAGCTGCAAGCCAGTCGTCTCTCCAAGCAAATTCATAAATCCAGGTCGCTAGTATACAAGCAGAAGGAACAGCATACAAGGCAGTAAAGGCACCGAGTCGTAGTATGCTTTGATCAGTGTGTGCTTGTGGAGGACCATTCAAAAGTGGCCCTGGTGCTAGAGTCGGTGTAGGCCGCCGAAGAACTGTTCGAAGTCCCGATGCCAAAAATACGGAGCCCAAGAGCAAACAAATAGCTTCAGGAATGATAACGAGAGCGAGTAGAGATTTGCTGGATTGATTTCCCACATAACATGTACCTGGAACAAAAGACAAATGTTTAATGCTATTATTATTCAAGGGTTTGTGAAGTCAACTTGCTTTCAAAGACAGTTTTAGCGGATACGGATTCTTTCTCGCGAGATGAATAACATTCCAATTTCCAATAAAGCACTTTCAAAGCGAACACCTACACAAACAGACGGCGAGAAAAAAGACTGCATTAACAAGGCAGTTTTAAAAGGGCCGATTTAAAATTGAAATACGAGCGAGCGAGGAGGAAAGGTGTCGTATTTAACGGCTCGAATAATGGTTAAGCATTTCTTTGGACGCGATGGATAATGGACGTGGAAATAATAAAATTCAAGAACAATGTGCACCAGATTTGATTGAAACAGCTATATGCCTGAGAATCGGACCTGTGGCATTTTAATTTTTCTAAAGAATTAGTACAAAGGAAGTTATGTTCATAATAGCTCAACATTTACGAAGAAATGATTTATAACTTGGAAATAATTCAAGATTTTATAGATAATATCGTCGTATTGTGTAGCCGGTAGCGTATTACATATAAACGTTTGTGTATTTGTCGTGGTCATATCGTAGATTTGATCATTTCATGATATGAGTGGCCATTTCACGAAATGGTCGCATATCGTGAAATGGCCAATTTAGTTTGGCCACATCATGATGTGGTTTGGGCAGATCAATGATAAGAAATCGTTTCACGATATGGCCAATTAACGCACGGTTTTTTCATGAAATGACCAAAATTATTTGATCATATCGTAAAATAGTTACATTAATCGTTGGTAGAGGCGCTGCAAGCTCTGTGTTTATGTGATAAGATGGCGGCCGCTGGCGAAAATTAAATTATTCGCAGTTAAAAACTTCATAATTCGTTTAATAACAATATTATGAAGAAAGTCATAGCAAAGAATTTACGACGAAGAGGTACGAGTACTATGGAAAATGTGGATATCTTATATGTATTTAAGAAAAAATGCGACTTAAATAAAATAATTTAAGAAACTACTACTATATTATTATAATTGTTTGTTTTTTAAAAAGCGATCCGCTTCTGGCACTCGCCGGCCGCTGCCGCGGCACGCTCGCTTTGCTCGCTCGGCTCATGCGTTGTTTATCAAAGTGTAACCTAACCTAACCTAATTGTTTTCTATTGCAAAAACGATTCGCTTCTGGCATTCGCCGGCCGCTGCCGCGGCACTAACTTAAATGACATTAAACAAGTTTTTAGAATATAGTTATTCTGAATTTTTTTAATATTTTATGGACTCTTTATATTTTATACGATATGGCCAAATGTGGATGACCAAATCGTGAAACGTTGACGATTTAACGATCTGATCAAACTATGTTGGCCATTTCACGATATGCGACCATTTCGTGAAATGGCCACTCATATCATGAAATGATCAAATCTACGATATGACCACGACATATTTATCACGAAGAATTAATTATTTAGGATAAAGCTACCAGTGTTGTTGTCAAAGCGTTTCTTTCTTATCTTTACTTCAGTAGCACCGCAACGCAAACTTAAGTTTTATCTAAGTCGGCGCTTTTTACATACGATCTTCAGTAGGTAATTATTTACAGGGCACTTGCCTCGGCTGTATGTTGTGATTAGTAAAGAGTTCTAACAAAGCATTATCAGGCGGTATCTATAATGTTCCTCTGTCTAATTTAAGCATTTAATTATCTTAAACGATAAGGCTATTTTCCAGATAATAATATGCTCAACAAGTAATGAAAACCATTATTTAGCAGTGTCATTTACTTTTCAGTTTCATGGAATAATTACTTAATTAGCATTTCCTGGATCACGCAACAAAAACCCTACATTCAAACATTGCTAATAGCTTTCGCGTTCATAATAGCATATAGAATTAGTTCGCCGTAGTGTAGACGTAAGTGACTGGGCCCATTCAGTACTCACGTAGGGAAATACATAACAGCGAATTACAATGGATCGGTTTCACAAAACACTCAATGTTGAACGCATGAATGCGTGCTCCCGTGCACTGGTTCAAGATTAATCGCTTTGAAGACGCCGCCAATCGAATCAAAGGAGTATTAAACCGCGAATTGCCACCGTTCTGGGGTTCTGTTACGGATGTGTATTAGAATAGTAATGATTTGGTTCGCTCGATAATGCTCGCCGCTGATTCAAGGAAACATGTTGTACTCGTTTGTAAATAGTTCATAACATTGTTGTAAAATGAATTCAATTTAAGTAAGGTACTATTCTATAATTAGAGAACATTTGTAAGCGCATCAATGAATATTAAAATAAACCAAGGTATTTTCAGTTTACACAGGCAATTATGTATTAACAACAGCTGCTTTGCCATATACATATACAATGTGGATTTCTTCGAACATCAGCGAGAATAGCCACAGTAATAATTGTAAAACAACATAAACCTCATTTATTATTTCGCTATAAACTTTAACCTGTTTCTTGTTCCTACTAGTAAATTGTTTGTATGTGATTAAGTTATAGTGGTACAAACGCAAACAGGTAGAAGAAACCAGGTACATTAAAATTGTTATCAAAGTTCTTACCAGTTAATTCATCGGCGTCTACATCTCTAGTGACCAATACTGCTGCAGTGAGCGCAGCAGGCACGCCCCAAGCAGCTAGCTGCAGCAAGGAAGAGTGTCTGTCATTGCGAGATGTTGCAGGGGTGGTGGGAGGGCGCAGGACACTCGCGCGCCAGGCGCCAGCTACCACGACCCACCTGGAAGTAAAATATTTTCATGAATTGTAATATTGTCAAGGATTATTTGCTTCTCATCACGACATTAAACATAATATATTAAATCGTCGTTATTTATGATCGAAGATTAAACCATTTAAAGTCATCAGCAGTAGGTACAGGACAACGAAAGTAGATATCAATAATTATATGCCCACAGAGACCCGAGGCTTATCATA